>NC_053122.1:24772584-24842584 GCF_010015445.1 Perca fluviatilis | reverse complement strand
CATGCTCTACATCTGAGCTACTGCGCATGTGCGAGTGCAATCAAAGATAGTACAGAAGAAGAAGATGAAAAGAGGTCTCACTCTGTAGCTAAAACAGAAACCAGGTGAAAAGAGGATCTGCAGCAGTGAGAGAGAGCTGTGCAGTACAACAACAATATGGTGTTTTTTGAAAATTAAACCATGTAAACCTATTCTGGTAAAACCTTAAAATATAGTTATGAACCTGAAAATGAGCATAATATGGGCGCTTTAAAAATAAAAATCTGCCTGCCTCTATGGGAATTTAACAAAGGGGTGTACTCACTTTAGCGGTTTAGACATTAATGGCTGTGTGTTGAGTTATTTTGAGGGGACAGCACATTTACACTGTTATACAAGCTGTACACTTAATACTTTACATTGTAGCAAAGTGTAATTTCTTCAGTGTTGTCCCATTAAAAGATATAATGAAATATTTACTAAAATGTGAGGGGCATACTCACTTTTGTGAGATACTGTACATTCACTGCTCTCTCTCACTCATGTAGATTTACCGTAAGGTTGTATGTTCATGCTGCCTGTGATTCTATTATGCTATACTGTAGACTGTAATGTTCCATTGTTATTATCTTATCTTATTTCACTTTTCTCTGTTACCCTAATTTCACTTCTAAGAAATATGTCCAATAATGTGCCTTGGAATGGTTGAAGGAAGCCGGAGCCCCAGAAAGTGCAATTATTATAACCTACATCACTTTATTCTGTTTTTTGGCTGAAGTGTTTTAGCAATAATTGTGCCAATGATAGAGAAGACAGATAAGAGGGACAGAGACGGAAAAAGATGCCAAGATAGAAAATTATATTGAATTGTTTTTGTACTGCTCTGTCACAGCAAGTGAATTAATTCCATAGATTTATACAATCATGTGATCAACACTGCTTCACACACACACACACACACACACACCAGTAATTCATGTGAGAATGCAGATGGCGTATATTAGAAACATCTTGACACCACATTCATGTGATGGCAGAATTTTTTTTAAGGTCTTTCATTTATTTTCTGTCAGACAGTATTCAAACAAGGGGACTAGAAGTTCAATATCCTCACTTTTTTTTAAAATTAATGTTAAACATAAAATTGTTTCTATATATATATATTTTTTAATCCAATCCCTTTACATGAAGGTCAGAGGTCAGAATCAGACATAAAGAACAACACCCCTGTGGGTAAAGTTAACATCAGTTTTTTTGGTTAAATTATGGTCTTTCCATACTCATATACCATCCTGTTGTCACATACCTATCAAAACCCTGAATAGCCTCCTCCTAAGCAAAACATAAAGACAAATTCAGTTACAAAAGTAAAGTAAGCTCTCTTTTCTTATCTGATACACCTCTGTACAATGCCTAATGCCTGTGGGAAACTCAAATAAACCAAAGAGTTTTGTGTGTGTGTGTCTATTGAAACCAGCCTGTGTCACAACATTTGTTTCTGATTATTTCATTTTCTTTCTGGGGCATTAAGAAGATAATGAATGGGTGCTTTCAAAATGTGTATGTCTTGCCTCGGTGTATCCTTAAATTAGAATGTTTTAATATTACAACCACATAAAATGCAATAAGTATTTTGATTATAAAGATGTGGTAGAGTGGCTTAGTGATTAGCAAGGCACACTGAAGTAAGGTTGCCTTTTTTGGGTGAAGGTTGCATTTTACCCCCTGTGTTCTCCTTCTTGCTCCTTTGTTCATAGCTGTGAATATTATTCTTAACAGTTGTTTAGCTGATTTCCACCAAATACATGCTGGGATAGGCTCCAGCCCTGCTGTGACCCATAACTGGACAGCATGTTTTCATTTTCTTGTCACCGACCTGTAACATTAAATACAACATGTGCTCCCAGGATGACATCACTTAGGGGGCAAATATGTTCTCATTAACCTACAACTTTAAAACTAAATCAATTTGGACAGTATAGTTTACTACTTTGGGGTGTGTGTGTGAGATTGCATACTAAATAAATAGAATCAAAGTTTAGCTAGGCACTTGGTATTAACATTGTGTACTGTGAGCGTTTGTGTGTGTGTGTGTGTGTGTGTGTGTGTGTCTGCGGTTTGGTTTAGAGGTGGACGTGCATGACAGTAACTTCAAAAGACTGAGGTATCAGATTCAGACGGGCTGCTTTGCTTGGGCTGACAAACGAGGAGCTGTTGTGTGAGAAGCAAAGGAATTTACAGCATCTACCTTTCATCTACACAGGTGGGCCGGTGTGTGTGTGTGTGTGTGTGTGTGTGTGTACATGTGTGTATATTTGTGTATGAGGAGTCAGCATGGGGGTGTATATAAGTGTATGCGTGTGAGTATGTAGTTTGTTTTGTGTTTGAGACTTCAGTTTAGTAGTGATATTTGTGCCAACGCTTGTGTGTATGCTTGTGTGTATGCTTGTGTGTGTGTGTGTGTGTGTGTGTGCATTCACAATGGCAGAGATTTAGACAGACGAGTCACAACAATGATCCAGGAAGCCAGTGATCCCAGACACTTTCCAGGTGGTTCAACGCTCCAGTTCAGTGGATTCAGTATAAATTCATTGTTCATGAAGTGGGGACATTTTAAACTCTGCAGTAAGAAAACACATATTGCCAAATGTTTGCATCCAACAATGTAATAAGAAATCGTATCAAACAAGCAGGAATGTGACAGTGTGTAAGGTAACACATTTTGAGGGATTATTTCCTAAACCCACTGGGTCTTTCAGTGGGTGTCAGGTGACTGACAGGAAGCAGTGTTGCACAATATAGAAACACTCACCTCAGGCATGATGGAATAACAATAAAACACAAACTAAAAGCAATCTAATTCTATCCTGCAAGGAATTATCAATTTAATTATGATCTATCTACATTATAATAATGATAGGGCTTAGGCAATACCCATAAAACTCTTCATGTTATACAAAAAAGTCCACAAATGGCTTCTTAGGGTATTACAATAATCCTGACTGTGTCATGCTATCGAGTCTCCTGACTGCACTTGACAAAGCCCTGCTAGCAATCATCACAACCCACATTATGCCAATAGACAAACATGTCAAATAATGGTATTCATGTAGATATAAGAACAGTGGTGGGGCTGAAAATATAAATATGAAATGTATCCTGATGGTGGAGTTAGAGGAGGTTGACATTTTATGCCTGAGAGTGGCGCTAGAGTCAAGTTAACAGAGTGAAATGGTTAATTCTCTGGTGACTATGAATGCCAGCGGCAAACTTTTAGAGAAATCCAAATTTACATTTGGAGACAACTTGGTATGGGTCAAAGTGTTGGTTGCGGGAAAACATTTGATTGATAGTAGCACTCGACAAAAAGGTCAAAGATGTTACCAGGATCATCCTCTGGGGACCATGCAAAACCTCCATATTAATTGTCAATGATGGAATGTTCTGTAGGAAAGATGCGGATGAATGGACTAACTGACGTTGTCATCTTGGGTGTCTGGGTGCTAGTTGGGGGAAATAAGACATATGATCAAGTCTGTTAATTAAACAATGCTTTTGGAATATTTGTGGATCAAATATTTAAGTTCAGGCAGAGACTTGCTGAAATGGCTTGCATGGGAGCTATATTTTAGATGAAATTTATTTGGATTTCATTAGCATCTCATGAGTTCAGTTTAAATTATGGCTGATGTACAAAAAATGAACCAGGCATTGCACACCGAATGTAATAGGTTCATATTCTTAAACTGTTTTGATGCATCAGGGGATTCATAATCAATGCTGATTTTCAGAAATTTAGTTGATTTTTGGTAACCTCTGTGAACTGGGTAAAACAGTTTTTAATCTAAAACTCATTCTCCATTATGTGTTTAATTTATAATAGCACGTATCAATGATCCAATGTCCTATCAAGGATCAATCAATTAATCTTTTGCCGGTGCAGTAATACCTTTAACAATGACGGCCTACTGATTGTCACATGTGCATATGTGATTTGTCCTGTATAACTTCTCTTGACTAGAAAGAATTGTGTTTTTCCATGATTAATGAGGCTGAGAGATCTAATAAGAGTCTTGAGCATCTAGCCAATTTCATTGTTTCAATGAGATTTAGGCCTACAAATAAATTCGTATTTGATACGGGGATACTTCTGGGTTTAAAATATCAACATACTGAAATCCAACCTTTTGTTTGACACCTTAACAATGCATAATAAAGTAGGCCTATTTAACCACTATGTTTAACCAGTAAACACTGTCAGTTTGTAGTTTAGCTTGTTCGCATTTGGGACAGTCCTGACCCTCTATCTTTGCAGGGTCACAGGTAAACACAAACAAACCCACACTCAAAAAAGATACTGGCAAAGACCACAGAAACACTTTTTCCATTCAATTTATTTTGTTAGTTAAATTTCTATAGCAGGTGATGGAACATAACGGTCACACGAGGGTTTTCTTGAGCATAGTTTTCAGAAGTCACAGTGTTTTAGACATGGACAAGAACATAAAAAAAAGACAATGAAGAAGGAAGGGTCAAGAGGAAATGTAAAAACAAGGTGTAACAGTGACACAGTCCTACACACCTTCTCCTTCATCGTCCTTCAACTGCCCCCTTTTCTCCACCAAAAAAGGCCTCTGCTCTAAAGTGTTGTCAACCCCTCCCACCCACAACCCCCCACAACCCCCTCCCCCATCCCAAAATGCAAACAAAACAAAAACAAACTCGGCAACAAATAGATATATTTATATATAATATATATATTCACTCTTTAAAAATAGAACTTCAGTCTAGATACTAACATCTGTACAAACTACAAAAATAAAATTTTAATATAAATAATTTATATGGCATGACATTAACGTTTTTTTTTTTTGAAATAAACTACAAACCAATGCAGGAGCTCCCCCACCCTCCCTTTTAAACTCCTCACCACTGTCTGACAACACCTGCTGGCGGTCTACGGTCTGATCAAACTGTAAATGGTGCTTTGCTCATTCTGCTTAAGTATTCACAACTGCACAGTAGCTACTCAACTTTTCTTTCATATGTACAAAAGAAAACAAAGCTGCCACTTAAAAAATGAAATGAAAAAATAGATCCGCAAGTTTTTCCCTGCAATTTAACCCGGCAGTGATGAGACCAATACTGAACAACAACAACAATGGAAACTTTGTAAAGCAAATTACATGAAAATCCTAAGAATGAAAGAAAATGTAATGTGGCATATATGAGGTTCGTATTAGCAAGAAGAGTGAGACATTAGAAAGTGAGTCAGAGCAGGTTGGAGCATTATGAAGACTGAACCAGTTTACACAATGTAATATTTGCACAGGGTCGAAACAACATGAGCGTGTTACAACTCTAAAGCAGCCAGCAAAATAAAAATAACATAATAAAATCACTCCCTTTGCATTGGATTTTATAATTCCCTTTCAAAATAATACAAGAAGGTGAACAATTGTCAAACACTAAGTGACAAATGTTAATTCACCCACTGTAGAGCTTACAAAAACTGCTGAAGAAAAAAAATCTTATCACAGCTCCTTCAAGTAGTTTAAAACTGCACAAGACGTTGGGACACCCAGACAAAATGTAACATGAAAAATGAGTTAGGTGTGACTCTGTCAGCATGCTGGCTGACGAATCACATTCAGCAATATTCAGATAGATGGACAGATAATGGTGATAACTGGCAAACGTCAGTCTACTACTGCTTCTTGACAAACATTCTGTTTCTGGACGAGACAAAACATACATACACCAAAGCAAGGACATAATACTGAGCGCTGAATGCTGTGATGACAAGGATAAGGAGACAAATTGAAGGCACGACGGTTTCTACTGTTAAGAAAACAGTATCTGCTGTGTAATTCTGCTTTTTTGTCTTTCTTTTTCTTTTTCTACAGTGCACACTGTGACAGGTAGCATCTATAATTAAACTACAACAGAGAATGTTTCAGATGCAGAATATCTCACAGTAAAACACTGTAAAACCAGAGGGGGAGGAAAGGGTACTGCATTTTTTAAGGCAAATCACTTAAAATGTTGTAGTGTGTAGCAGCAAAAAAAGAGAACATAATACAAATAGAAATAAAACACTGACCATGTATGTTCAATAGCCTAATATCTTAATAACATCTCACTTTTTCTGGACACTTTTTACATATAGCACATTTCTTATTCTATACACTGTGGGGGGAAAAACAATCAACCGCCCCACAAAAAAATAATCTTTTACATCTTAACTTTTACACAAGAGTATACCCAAGTTATACAGTACTCTTTTAAATAGCTTCCTTCTTGTTTAGTATTAAAATATATACTCATAGATTTATATAATTCTTAAAATGTCATTTTCTCTTAATATGTCCTTGAAATAAATCCTTTTTGTGTGAAGTCTATGTACAGTTGAGAGTTCAACATGTGATGTGACGCCATGTGATGCGCCAAGGTGCTCTGGAGAAGCAGCCAGAGACTCGAAGAGAGAAGGCAGGGTGTGGCAGACAGTCTAGCAATCTTTGGCTGCCTGGATCCTCAACCCACCTACAGCAGAAAAAACAGAGACAAGAGAGAAGGGTCAGACATTGCAAAACGGGCATTTAAAGAAAGAGAAGTGAAGGCTAGAAAGAATGGAAATCCGATGAGAAAACTACGTGTATTCCTTGATTTGTTCTTTGGTGAAATGTCAGCTCTCAATATGCATTTTTAGAAGATTGAAAGTCAGGTAAATCTGAGATTGATTGGTTACGAACTCACCTTTTGTCTTGCCGATTTGATGCTCTGTCTGGCTCTGTGTTGCTTCCAAGTCCTGGAGCTCTAAAGAGTCTCTCTTACATGAAGAAAAGTTTGTTTTGTCACCAGTCCTCTTAGCAGCCTCAAAACAGTCCGACTCACTGTCCGTGTCAAAACCTTCATGCATATAGCCTTGGTATGCCGCCCCTGGCAAGGTTGGATGCACAGCCACCGTCACAGAGGCTGTGGCCGTTACCATGGTAACAGGTCCCCCTGTGCAGCCCGTCGGCAGGGCGGAGTTGCTATTGCTATAGCTCGGCCCTTTAGTCCTGTTTGGCTGAGGCCCTCTGGCGTTCTGCAGCCTGGGGCCACTTTGACAAGTCCTCCCAGGGAAGTTAGCTCTGTCGCTGGGTAAGTGTTGTGCCTGGAGCCTCTGGAGGCCCGGCTGTTGCTTGTTTCCATCCCAACATGTAACCTGGGAGCCGAGAGGTGACTGTGCGTTGTGGGAAGATTCATTTAATGGTTCTATCCTTCCGCCAGTGCCTGTTGCATTTTCCCTGAATGGCTTCACCACCTACAACAAATAATGTTTCATTGTTTACTTGCAGAAAAACACAAATTTGAAGCACATTTGAACATACAGGAAGGGTTTCAATCTTATCAGTGTGGTCATGCAGCGTACCGTAAGCTTGGGGAAGCTTGGATTCTTGCTGGCTTCCAGCAGTATGTGAGATGTTGCAGGTGGAATGTTGGTCTGCGATGCTATGTACGCGCTCTGGTCACAGTACTTATAATCCTCCTCCCCGATCCCTGACGTGGTGGTCATCTCCGAGTAATACTCAGAGTCTGACGACTCCGAAAAAGCCTGTTGACGAGACGACCGTGGGTTGTGGTGGCCCGTGTAGTACCCATGGTGGGTCATGGGTGGAGGCAGTGGGGGTTCAGGGGAAGGCGTCGGCAAGCGGCTGGCATTGTCAACCGGGGTGACCTCAGCTGGAGGGCCCATCATGGACAGGAGGACTGGCAGGAGGACCAAGCCATTCAGCATCCCCAATACAGTGAGGATAGCCAACACAGCAAAGAAATACCTGAACAATGGAGAGATGAGGTATACGTTAGTTTGAACAGGAACCTAAAGAAGATTCAGTTGAGTGTGAGGAAGAACCAGTTTCTAATTAAAACTAGTTAGTGGTATCTCTTCTTGTAAGCTGGTAGCGACTTTAGTTAGGCTAGGCTAGTTAGGTTTGGCTATACCAAAGCACCTCTGTGTTTAGAATGAACAGGTCTGCCTGACACTTCTCTTCTGGCCTATTGCCTGCATCAGCTAGATCTCACACACACACACACACACACACACACACACACACACACACACACACACACACACACACACACACACACACACACACACACACACACACACACACACACACACACACACACACACACAAATGGACAAGACCACAGTGGTCTGATGTTTTGTATGGACAAGAACACACAAACACACACATGCCCGTGCACAACCCCAAACACACATAAACATACTGTAGTTGGCACATGAGGAAGGGAAGTAGCTCAGGGGAAGAAGTCAGGGAAAGCCCAGTGTTTGTGTATCAAAGGCAGGGAGGGCAAATCTGATTCCCAGCTCAGTCCAACTAAAACATGCTTTGATGCCTCTACTGCTGCTGCTACAAGACTTTCTCTCGCTCTGTTTTTCACTCACACTGTGTGTGTGTGCGTGTGTGTGTGTGTGTGTGTGTGTGTGTGTGTGGCGTGCTTCTCAGTGGAGCTCTGAGGAGGCCAGGGGTGGAGGCAGGCCACAAGAAAGAGCTTCCCAAGAAAATTAGAGAGGACTCCACTTAAACACTAACAGAAAGCAGAGCGAGAGAGAGACAGTGAGATGCTAACCACTAGCCAGACTTAAAGAGGTAAAATAAAGGGGGAGGAAAAAAATGATTGTTGGAATGAAAAAGAGAAAAGCCAACAAGGACAGGGATAATAGCTGCGTGGTGTTCTGGAAATATGCTTCTCTCCTCGGAATGGACTACTGCAATGATTATTACTACTACTTCAATTGACAAAGTTCACTCTTCAGGAAAAAGTTCCTGGTTTGCATGTTGGGTGTTATTTCGCAACTCTTACCCGCACCAGTGTCAGGCCCCCCACTCTCGCTGACATATTTTCTTTTTTAACCTGTCCATAAAGCATGTCATCCTAACCACTTTTGACAAAACACTTGAGGGAAATATTTTCAATGTCTTGCTGTGTGCTCAAGCCAACGACACCACACGCAGATATTTAATCTATACGCTTTATTGAATTAAAGCATGGACGCTGAAATCGCAAATAGGTTGTCATCCTTTCCGGCAGAGCATTGGCCTCCACTCTTTGGCTCACTTGCTTATTTCACTACAAAATAACTTCTTTACATGGTGAAAAAAAGAGAAAAGTGAGACAGAAAGAAAGAGAGTGAGACGTTGGTGGGACCTCCAACAGTGTCTCACTGTTAGGAATTCTGTTGTTTATATAAACTGTAATCTTTTCCATTCGTTGTCAGGGCCTGAGGAGCCATGTGTGTGTATGTGTGCGTGAGAGAAAGAGAGCGTAAGTGTTTACATGCCTGTACATATGTGCATTTTTCCTTGTGTGTGTATGTGTGCAATCATATGTGCCGCGCATGTGTGCGCATGAGAGAGAGGACTCTGAGCCGAGCTGAATTAGGCCTGCTGTTTATTCAGTGCATTACAAGGCCAGGAGATGTTTACAGCAGTATATTTATGCTACTCCCCGGCTAGCCAGCTCTGGCTTGCCCCATTCACCCGACCACAGCTACAGCTACAGCTAAACAAGACCTCCAACAGAGATACTAAACCTTTCTGTCCCTCTTTCTCCCCACCTCCTCTGAAAATTATCTTGCACAGAACCATGGGAGAAAAGAAGAAAAACAACATGCTGAAAATGCTCTCTCTGACTTCCTTCTTCCCAGTCCTATTTCCCATTTCCTCTCAATTTCTCTTTCCTATTTCCACCTCTTTATCTTTCCAATCCGACACTGTGGAGGATACGTTAATCTACCCACCCACCAGGACTTCATATCCTTGCAAGGAAGCCACCCTCAGAGTATTTCTCCTCCTCTCTCTCCGCTTCTGTCACTATTTCTGCAGAAAAACTGTGCTTTTTATGTCATGGAGGCCTGTTGCAGTCTGTGAGCTCAAGGTTGTGGTTTGGGGTTTGGGCCTAGACCACATTTGGCTGAAAAACATCGAGCTATTCGCCTTTTTTTCCACTCTGACCATGAAATAGTGGTAGAAAACACATGCACACACAAGTACACACAATTTACATGCATGCATGCACGCAAGCGCACGCACACACACACACACACACACACACACACACACACACACACACACACACACACACACACACACACACACACACACACACACACACACAGAGGGGAGTGATGTCTGTTGGTGGGCTTCAGACCATCTGACTGGCTGACCAGTTCAAATTTAGCTCCACTTTAGCACCCAACTAGGAGGGACAGAATGCCAAACGGATGATAGGAATTTTTACAGATTGCCTGTTGTATGTGTGTGTGAGAGAGAGAGAGAGAGAGTGAGAGAGAGGGAGACATCACCCAGTGGGTAGCAAAACACTTCCATGTTTACGAGCAGCTGCTACACACCCTTGATGTTTTCCCCATTTGTTGTGCTCTGACGTTGGGGAGATGGGTGTGTGTGTGCCCAGAGTGACAGAACCAGGTGCATATTTTCACTGTGTGTGTGCATAAATAGGGGTATAACATTTCCACCTGCATGCACCCCTGACCCCCCACAAGGCTTCCTCCTGTCCCCAAGTGAGGCTAGACAACTGGCTGCTCACACACACACACACACACCAATGGCGTACAACCAAAACACTGCTACTTCTGAAGGTAACAAATGGGCTGTGGAGGGTGCAGACACCATCGCTGTGTGAGTGAATACTGTCACTCTCTCACACAGAAGCACAAATGTATCACATACATTGCCACACACACATACACACAGATGCAGCACACACAGCGTCTCACCTCATGATGAAGTCAAACTCTGACCCTGCAAGCATGAGAACGCCAAGCAGCGTGGAGATCGCTCCGTCAACCACCGGGGCAAACATGTGCTCCAGAGCCACTGCCGAGCGCTTGTTTCTGTTGCCGATCGCTGTCAAGAAGCCCTGTGGCGGAGGGGAGGAGAAATGAGTTGAAAATCTTGCCTATCACCCAAAACTTGTGCTTGCGGCGAGGCTTGGCATTCCTGCATTTGGTTTTTGTTGGGAATCACAACGCTACACTACAAGACAGTACACTTTGCTAAAAAGCTGCCAGCATAAACTCGGAAGCCAAAAGTTTCCTTGTAAATCTTTAATGACACCTATTTGACCTGTTCCACTTTCCAATTTAGGCATTGAGCCACAGGAGTCTATGCTTTGCACTGATTTTAAAACAAATGTTTGCAATGCAGCTTATTGCTTTTATAAAATGTCAATTACAAATCCTTGTAGCGAGACAAATACATTTAATCAATAATAAAAAAAAAATACAAAATATTACTGGTTAAATGTAATTTTTTGCAAATAGTAAGGTCATATGTTTAAATTTAATTTTTTGCAAATAGTAAGGTCATATGTCTAAATCTGTAGTAGGTATTTAACATTTAGACCAAAGCATCAGGTTTCAAGTAAAGTAGGTGTTTAAGTGTAGGAGCTTAGTCCCCCTAACAGTTAATCCGTGTGTGTTCTCTTGCTTTGTGCTGAGTCTTGACTTACCAGTGCGATGTGAACGGTGAACTCCACCCCAATGCCCACAGAGGCAATCAGAATGACTACAGGGATGGCGCTCAGCTTAATTCCAATCAGACCCATGATGCCAAACAACTCCACCGTCATCATGGCCAAGATAAACACCTGAAATAAAGCCATGGAAATAAAGCGTTACAAAGTGAACCATTTCTAACTGCCAGTATTTGAGAAACAGTGAGATGATTAGGAAACAAAAATAAAAGCATGTTAACAATAAAAGTGAAAATGCCTTCCTTAGTGACTGAGTTGAGCCCTTTTGCCTCTTCAGCCCACACAATGTTTGACCCTGTGCTCAGGGTCTCAACCACATGGCATCAAATTACCCACCCTGAGGCTAATACCTTCCCCTCCCTCCCTCCCTCATTCTCTTTCTCCTCTTCCTTCTCAGAGGTTGTGGAAATGATTGACAGCGCCTGAGACAACAGAGTGTGGGCACTCTGTCACTATCAGAACCCCATACACATCTGTTTGGGTTTGTGGAAAACAAATTATCTTGTTTTTCACGAGATAGCAGCCTGTTTGTTTATTTTATTGTTTCCGATATTTTAATGCAACATCTTGCAGTGTAATTCAGTGTTTCGGTTTACTAATGTCTTAATAGTAAAAGTGCGATATTACTGTAAACCGCAATGCAAACAACAACAACAACCAGTCTTAGAAAAGAAGGAGGAGAAAACGGTTCCTGGCCAACAGGAGCTTTTGATCCCAGCAGGGGCTCCGAGCTGGGGCACGGTTAAATTGGAAATGATAAAAGCTGTTTTACTGCTCGACCACATACAGTGAAACCTTCACAGGCAGGCTGATGCTTAGAAACCGTACATGCATGTAGCTGTGCCTCTCTCTCTCTCTGTCTGAAGAGTCTGTGTTATGTCGCTGTCTCAATCAGTGCTGCTACGGACCCCTACTTAAATTAAACACATTCCAACTGAAACTGGCACTGTTGTTGTGCTACACTGCAGCCCCCCCAGTGGTCGGGGATATGTGGATTTGTGTATGTGTGTCCGTTTGGGGGGCCCTTAAGGACCACCGGTCCCACCAGCTTGTGTGTGAAATGTTTTCCAATCGCTGAACACTCAGACTGTCTCTTTCTCTCTCTCTCTCTCTCTCACACACACAACGCACGCACACGCACACACACACACACACACACACAGACACACACACACACACACACACACACACACACACACACACACACACACACACACACACACACACACACACACATCCCTGATGGATGGGTTGAGCAGGCCAAGGTCGCAACTGAGCAGATCTGTCCTGTCCCAAAGTCTCTCCCTCTCCCTCTGACAAAAGCAGTGAGGGAGTTGGAGGTAGAGGCTTCAGGAGGGCAAAGCCTTTCTTGCTCCTTTGCATTTCCTTTTCTAAGGCTGGCCCAGCCTACATTAGAATGACAAAGGTCCCCGTGTGTGTGTGTGTGTGTGTGTGTGTGTGTGTGTGCGTGTGGCCCTCCACAGAGAAAAAAGGGCCCCCTAGACAGTGTTATTGAGCTGTGCTGAGAAGGGTGAGAAGAAAGTGAGAGCAGGAAGGGGCTAATGATGTTGTTGAGGTAGCATGAGGTAGAGAATGTAGGAGCAATAGGAAGGGTGAGGAAGAGGTATGATGAAGAGTTGTCGGGCAAACTGATTGCTTGCTTACAATGATGCCGGCAGTCCAGGGGTTGAGCAGGAGAATCGCACAGACCAGGAAGGTGCAGGCCAGCACCACGCTGATTGCCAGCAGGAACCAGTGTCTGAGACCAATGTACTGCTCCCAAAACAGGAAGGGGTATCCGTTAGGGTAGTTTAACACGCCCTTGCGACTAAACTCGTCGCAGATGGAGCGCACACTCTCAATGGCCTCCACAAAGTCGCTGGCCTGGCGAAGGCCGTTCAGGTAGAAGGGGAACTGGGCAAACTCCAGGGGCTCTGCAGCTGGGACTGCAAGAGAAGAAAAGATAAAAGGTGAGATTTGAGATCATTTGCTGTTTGTTCTGCATGGCATTTTTTTAGGTGTATCCACTCTTGCCTAAATAATGCGTTACCATAAGATACTTACTGCGCAGATTCTCCCCTGTAGTGTCATACTTGTCGTGAATCCACTCTCTAGGATGGGGGTAGAAATTGGCCTGGGAGGCAGCATAGCCCAGAGGATCATTACTGACCCAGACTGTCAGGTAAATGTAAAACACCTCTGCCGGGATCAAACCCTCTGCGTCCACCAGCCGACGAGAAGTCAGCTAGAGAGATTAGAAAAAAATTCTAAAATTGAATGGCCATTCATGTGTTGAGTTTCTGTCCGAACAAATGGTAAAAAGACGGCTGATAAGGTAGTTCTCCACAATGCCACACAGAGTTGTAAGAATGACATGTGGATTTGTGTTTTGAAGTATTTCGTGTAGCTCTTGTAGACATACCTGGCTGTAGTTAAAAGGCTCTTTCTTGGAGCCGGTCTGGATGAGGAGCTTGTACGCCAGCGCTCCGTCCTCTGTGCCGTTACGATAGCTGTCAGAGGTAATCCTGCCTGCCTGCCAGTCTGCATCAAAAGCAGCCTGAAGACCTGCGTGTGAGGTAAAACACACAGAAAAGAAGAGAAACGATTAAGGTGGTTGTCATTTATAAATATTATGATTTATATTATCATAAAAATTATAGGAGCTTTCCTGTGTGTCTGTGTGTGTGAGCAGTGACGTTAAAAATGTGAAATATCAAGTTTCCTTTTCCATTTCTTTTTTTTTGGTTATTTTCAGCTGGCTCTAATTGACCTGTTGGTTATCACTTCCTCCTGACTGGGCCTCTGACAAGTTCTGGCCTGAGGACATACACCCCCCCCCCACACACACACACAGACACACACACACATGCAAAGATAACCTATGACCCCAACCCGTCTACTGCACCACCCCTTAGCCCAGGTGGATGGGGGTAAACAGCGTGACTGAACTTTTATTCACCCTTCACACATTCTCACCTCTGCACACACACACACACACACACACATTCACTTCTGTCCTTAGTAAAAGAAGCACACCTGAAAAAACCTGTTGCACCCTCTACCGGATTCTGACATCAAAAACTCCCAGGGGGACAGAGAGTAATTTATTACCTGACTCACTCAAAAAGAAAAAAAAAACATTTCTGAGCCCGATTTCTTACCTCTTAGCCAGTCCTGGAAGTAGTGCAGCCACATTCGGGGCAGTTTGTTGTCGCTGTCTCTGACCACGTATTTAACAGAGTTGAAGGCGTTGTGCAGCTGGATCAGCAGCCTCTGTGACTGGGCGTAATCAAATCCATCCATGGTCACCAGATACATGTTGTAGAAGGAGAAATACTTGAACTGGGCGTCGATGAAATCATACTCCTTGGTGTCGCGTGGCACAATGTCGGTTAGGTAGAGGCCGTCGTGCACCATGGTGGTCCCATACAGGCTGAGGCCCAGGAGGCCCAGAAAGAGAACCACCACGATGGCTTTGCTTTTGGGTTTGAGGAGCAGAGGGGCGTATTTCTCCCTGGCGAAGCTGGACAGGTTCCAGTGCAGGAAAGGGAGTGGGACGCACTTCTTTCCCGATTTGGAATCCTCCACCTGAGCTAGGAGGTCCCGTGTGGAGCTGGACGTAGGGGTGAAGAGCTGGGAGCCGTAGGGGTCCTGCACAGAGGTGGTGGTGGGGGAAGGTGTGATGGCTGGGGATAGGAAATACAAGCAGGAAATTAGTGATTTTGGTATGGTGATTTATTCATACTGACTTTTAGAGAACGCTGTGTACAAAATAACATAATTGTCGGGATCTTAATATAGCAATATATACCTTGTGACTGTGAAGTGGGGCAGAGGATGATGGATGGCGGGCTGGTGGAGATCTGTGAGGTAGGTGGTAGGATTGTGACGATATGCTGGCCGGCTGCGTCACACTGCGTGAATGCCTGCACTGTGGTGGTGATTTGGGTGCTGGTGGTGATTGTCGATCCCGCCGAGTACTGGTGCGTGTGTGTTGTTGCCGTCGTAGGCGTGTGCGGCTGCTCCCCAGCGTCTGACAGCTCGTGCGGAGAGAGGTGGATGACGCGGTCGGAGCAGGGGCTGTACAGGCAGCAGAGGACATCCAAACGCTTATCCTCACGCCTGTGGAGGTCCAAACTGAGGATGGCAGGGAAGATGAGCAGCACCATGGCGAAGTTAAACACGACCACAATGGCCGCCTAGGGAAAGAAACACAGAGAGACCAAATGAGAAAAACAAAGTGAGAAAAGACAGAGAACAGTATGTGAAATTACAGACACCCTAACCCAGCTGGGGAGAGTCAGGGCTCCTTTTTTTTTTATTCTTTTTTAGTATCTCAGACCACAGCCCAGAAAGTAAAGAAAGGCATTATACTCTAAATCACCAGCCAGGAATACTAAGCGAGCCAGAAGGAAGAAGAAAAGAGTGCCAGAATGAAAGAACTACTAGAAAGAGAGAAAGGAGCAGGAAGGGAATATATATATATACATATATGTTGCGAGTCTGAGCAAAAACATCACCCTTCACCACCACCGCCGCTGCCTCCCCACTCACCCCAGCCCCTGAAGCTGACATTCTAACTGGCTGTGGTTTCAAGTATGTGTGATGTGTGCATCTATGTGTGTGTTTGCTTGTGTGTTTCAGACCACCCACAGTTAGTCACAGATCAGAGCAAACCGCCTTGACGGGCCAGTGATATACTGATCCACTCCTCCCTCCCTCTCCTTCTCGTTCTCTCTCTGTCTGTTTATCACTCTCTTTGCTCTGATTATTCCACATTATACACATGCACACACACACACACACACACACACACACACACATTCAGAGACACGCAAACACTAAAAATGGCCCTGTAGGTGCAGCGACAATAAAACTGGGAACAAAGGCTTTCCTTGCTCTGAATGAATGTCACCTCTCTTAAGTTATCTCTTTCATTTTCAAAGGAGCCTCCGGCCTCTCAGTGTGCGATTGTGTACACATGTTTATGTCTGTGCGCATGCGCATGAGGGTGTGTGCAAAACATACCTGCAAAGAGAAAGCTCGCAAGGCAGGAATGGGTACGAGAGCAGCCATAAAGAATGCAATCATATTGTTGATGGAAGTTAGAGCCACACTGGTGCCGGTGCGACGCAAACAGTCTCCTGTCCGGTCCTTTAAAACAAAAACAGACAACGTTTAGAGAGGAGAGGAGAGGAGAGGAGAGGAGAGGAGAGGAGAGGAGAGGAGAGGAGAGAGGAGGGAGAGAGGAGAGGAGAGGAGAGGAGAGGAGAGGAGAGGAGAGGAGAGGAGATTCTTAAAAGTACCTTAAAGGGGATGTTACTTCCAGCCTCTGTGAAGGAATGAGCCAACAGAAACATGTCATCCACGCCAATCCCTAGTGCCAAGAAGGGAAGCACCTGGGATGGGAAAGGGTCAAAATGAACATTACACGTAAAAGAAATCTGGGCTTTAAATCACAGAAATACCCCCTTTAAATATAATCCTTACAGTAATGTAACACAGAAAATGTATGCAGATTGCTTTGTGTAGTACCTGTGTGGTGGCAGCATTGAAAGAGAGGCCAAGCAGGGAGCAGAGACCCAGTCCTGCAGCCACTGACAGAGCCACTAACAGCACCCCGGCCAGCCCCACGGCCCCCTGGGACTTGGCACAGTCCCACCTTAGCATGGTCACACAGGCATAGGCCAGCTAGAGAGGAGACATCCATATTAAATATCAGTTATTTCACAGTAAAGTTAAACATTTTTCATGAACTTACTAGCCATAATCGATTTACTTAAATCAATTATTATGCTCACCATAAGCAGGTATCCTCCAGCCACCCTGATGACGCTGACATCAGAGAAAGATTTCATGATGTCGTTAAGGGTGGTGGTGGAGAAAGCGTGGAGGGACTGGCTGGAGTTAGATGGGATACTCTGGTGGACCACCTAAAAGATAAAGATCAATTATCCAAACGGGTCCAGCTAAAAAGAATGAACCAAATTATACATTCTTCAGCACATTACCTAAATAATTATCAATAAGATTGACAAAAAGAAGATACTGAAAGCACTGGAGTTATAGTTTCATGTACTACAAAATGCTGAGTAACTTTTTTTTTCTTCACATTAAAACACATTTCCTCCCTCTGACCAATGCTACCTTAAACTTCTCCTACAGCACCATATTTCAGGGCCCTCTAACAGAAAAAGCATCCTGTCGCTTTGATGTGTGTGTGAAAGTGATGTGTGTGTGGGTTTTTAGATATGCTAGCATGTGTGTGCGAGAGTGTGTGTGTATGTATGACAACTGAGGAGTAATGAGCACAGATGCCAGAGGTTGTGAGGTCAAAGGTGAAAGGGATGGGATCACATGGCTTGGGAGGCTGCTCTCTCCACTCTGTGCCACGAATGGACCCAAGCTCCCCCAAGGCTATTAACCTGTCCGCATTTAGTCATCGCTCGGAATCTCAAATAGATCTCGTCTTGTTCTTTAATGTTTCGGGACGAGGTGTCATGTCTCTGTCAGTTTACGTTTTGAGTTTGTTACCTCTCCTCCCTTGCATATGTCCCTCACTCTCCTCCCTCCCTCCCTCCCCCCCTCTCTCCTTACCCTCACCGTGGTGGGTGTCAGCTATCACAGCAACAGCTTGTTCCTATAACTAGGGCTCTGACAGAGAGAGATGGCTGGCCTACACACGCACACACACACACACACACACACACACACACACACACACACACACACACACACACCTATTGCCCTGGTCTGCCCCATGATTCACTTTACAAGGGAGCTGAATACTGATGGAATTCAGACACAGAATAAGTCCCACTGTGTGTGTGTGTGTGTGTGTGTGTGTGTGTGTGTGTGTGTGTGTGTGTGTGTGTGTGTGTGTGTGTGTGCCAAAGCAAAACAAGACTGCACAGGGACAAGGAAATGCCTCCTTTTTTTTTATCATCCTCCTACTGCTTCTTCTTGGTGGCTACAATAAAAATCTGTACTTCTGACCATCTTTATGTGAGCATTTGTTTTATTTGTGTACATATGTGAGAATTTTGAATATACATGAAATGTGTGATATGTATATGATGGTATGTTCTCACCTCCACAAACTTCCTCTGCCAGGACTCGAGGATGGCGGTAGCCTTTTCTACATTCCAGTTTATGTCGTGGATCTCGTAGTCATCTTTAAAGTGCTCGTACAGCTGCTTAGGACTCATCAACAGGAACATGGTTTGGAGAGCCTCCGCACTGAAAAACACACAGATGTAAGCTTAGAACACCTTAGAGATGTCTGGCTCCTCCTGCAAACATGGTTTATTGTGTGTTAAGCTGAGTTCAAAATGCAACTCCAACATCCATCTCATGAGAAGCACATTAGAAATCATCCAGTCAGACTGTTTTAGATCTTGGTATCCCTTAACCTACACAGGGACATGCCTTTCTGTAAATGACTAAAGGCAGGTGCCTTTTCTTCGAGGATTTGTCAGCCTCCCTGCCTGCCTGCTTGTCTGTCTGCCAATGTAAGCAGCTAAAAGCAGGTGTTATCTAGTCTGCCTTTCTGCCGGTCTCCCGGCTGCGATCCCAGATGTCCTTAGGTTTTCTTGGCACAACACAGCGAGCAGCAGCGCTGCTCAAAATGTGAAAGAAATGATCATAAATCACATCCAAGAGTATAAGTAAGTGTGGCTCTTGCAGATGGAACTGGAATCCTCTTTCATTCAAGGCTCTGTTGGGCCTGTGTGGATCATGATCTGGGCTCTGACCCAACGCTGTCACTCCATTTGTATTGGCCATGCTTTTAAATCCAGTTGAAATCAATAGGAAAAAACTAAACTCTGGAGAGCGTCACATTTAAAGACAGGTCAGCTTCAGAAAAGTTGTTTTTTTTCCCCCCTTCTTCTTTTTTGGTCCCTTACACAACAAATGTGTAACAGGGTAGGGGGGCTTTATGTGGCTGTCAATCATCTTTAATTGGCCTATCCTGGACAGGGGTCATGCAGGAAACCGATCCCTCTCAGTACCAGGCATTCCTAGCATGTGTCTGTTAGGTTATTAAGGGTTACACAGATTCCACAATCACAGCGGCTAACAAGCTGACTGGCTGCCTGCTCAGCTGGCGGTGATCTCACAACCCCCTTTACAATCACATCCTCCAATAAGACAAGGACAATCCAATCCATACTCTGTCAAATCCCCTCAAACTGCAGTGTCTCATCTTTCTTTACATGTCATAATAAATACATACCTCAGCAGAATATCCTGGCTGCTCTTCACCCGCCCTCCCAGGATCAGCTCCTCCTGCCAGTGCATGAACTTCTGACTGAAACCATGGCAACCACCCTGAAGACGCCCAGCAATGTCAGGACTCTGAATGGACGAGCAGCAGAGGAAAAGACAGAAAACCATAGAGAAATATGTTAGGTGCTTTTGTAGTTATGAGTGCTACTTTCATCTACGTACAACTTCTTGTGTATAATGACTGAACTTGACTTCTTATGTGTGAGTTATTACCTCTCCTTGCTCCTTGTTGGGTGCACTGAGAGGGCAGTCAGGGTCTGAGGGATCTAGACATGGCCTGTTCATGTAGGCATGTCCCACCTAAGGAATCAAACAACGTTATAAAAACGTCTCAGTACATGGAAAAAAAGCCAGCAATTTTTCATAAATTAGTAGTCCTTCATTCAGTAAGTCTGTATATGTGTGTGTCCCACCTGGGCTTTGTCCAACATCTCCTTAAATCCTTCCAGGGAGGTGAACTGACTCAGCTCCTCCATCAGCTTGACTGGATCTAGATTCATCCACTGGATATCTGGCATACCCCTGGAGAACAAAGACACACATATGATGAGCACCTGATGACAATAACTTGAAGAAGTAACTGTAAAAATAAAAATACATTTTCACTGTGTGCCTGCAGGTCTGCACGGCTCTGCATTCCTGCTATGCTTTACTGTGAGCAGAAAAAACTATGATTCTTTAAATCTCTCTCCCTGGTTGTGCCGGGCTACACAGGAGGCTAGCTGCAGATACAGGATAAAATAGCGTTTATTATCCTGTTTCACGCTGCCACAATGCCCGTGGAAAAGACACAGTGGCTGCCTGCTCACTTCCATTCCTCAATGTCCTGCACTGAGTCATAACGATTACCTTTGCCTCCCAAACATCTTGATAAGGAGGGAGGGAAGGGGAAAGGTTGGGAGGATGGATGGGAGGGATATAGGTGGGGAATAAGAGGAGAAACAAAGGGGGAACTCTCACACTGTTTGTTGTGTGATGTTCACAGACAAATAAACTCAATGCTCAGCCTCACCTGTACCACCATCCTCCTCCTTGAGATATATTCACAATTTGCTCTATAATAAGTTCTATTAATCTACTCTAATCTATTAAAATGAATAGCTTTCTCACGGTTTTGACCTGTATAGTCTACTTGCCGTAGGCACTAATGTCTATCTAAAGTCTTGACTGATAAATTAGCATCAATTTAAAGCTAGATATCCTACTGGTGCATCGAAAAATATTTTTTTTAACGTTTTATTTATCCTTCAGAAAATGAATCAATCCACTTTAATAGTATTGATTGCTGGTACTTAAAATTACATATGCAAAAAGTGTAAATAATATGCTACATTATTGGCAATATTCTGTGATTCAGTGCAAGAAAACACTTAAGATGGACATTTTCTGCAGTATGACAAAGTAAGAAAAAAGACATAAAGAGATGGAAATAAAAGAATCCTAAAGTATCTCAACTCTGGGGCCAATCTCCCTCCAATGGCTCATGAAGAGAGCTCCTCTCCTATTCCCACATACCAGGGTCCCTTTTGCTGCTGTTCGCAAAGACACACTCCTTTATCAGCTAGTTTTTGCTTGAGTGAACCGGGCTTGGGCCCTTTTGTTTTTTCATAGATTGCTGCTCTTTGTTCTCTCAAGTTTTCTCTCTCTCTCTCTCTCTCTCTCTCTCTCTCTCTCTCTCTCACACTCACTATTCCTCACTCTGTTTCCCAAACTGCTTCTCTACCTTTTCCCCTTTCTCTCTCTCCATCTCACCCTTCTTTTTTTTTGCATTTAAAACCAGAGCTGAAGTGAAGCATAAGCTGAGGGGGACACGGGCCTCAGTGACCACCACAAGTTCCCTTCAGCTTCACTTGACAAACGAGTAAAGAAAACGATTAATAAATAACAACAGATGCTGAACACTGTGTGATTTACAGCAATCCTTGGAGGACGTGTGAATCATCCAAGACCCCCTTCTCCCCTCTCTGTGGCTCACACAAGCCAACCCGGGAGATGCTAAGGATGGGAAACTTGTGTTTGTTTCTGTATGTGCTGGCTTGTCATGCAACATACCGCTGTCAGCTTGAGACAGAAATATAAACAAATAATTTGTTTGCAAAGGAACATCTGCTATGATCTAAACTATCTTTTATAAACTAAGGACTCAATTGAAATATCAATCCTGACGACCAAAAAAAGCTCTCTTTCAGTGACTCAATTTCTCAAGAGAACTTCGTCCTGAAAAAAGGAGAAGAAAAAAAACCTGAATCTGCAAATGGCCAAATACGCCCAGACTCCACTGTTAACCGTCTTGTAGCCTCTCTCTGTCTTTCTCGAGGGACTTGAGGCATGAATACTGCCCATTTTATTTGTTGGACAACTTGGGAGCTGGGAGCCCGGGGCATTACCATGAGAATGCCGAGTGTTAGCCGTGAGCTGACAAAGCCGGCCCCCCTCCCTCCTCCGGGGCCTCTGCACTGATGGACACTCACTCGTAAACTGAAAGAATGCTTACCATTGTCTGACCCAAAGGGCTCCCCTGCCACCACCGCCGCCGCAGCCGCCTCCCCGCCCTCCGTTCTACCAACCCACCACCCAGTTGCTGCTGCAGCCATCCTCCTCTCTCTCTCTCTCCATCCCTCCCTTGCTGCATCTCTCCCTCACTTTCTCTCTTTGAATTTCTCTGTGAGGACACCCCCCTCCAGTCCCTCTCTGGGCCCTAAAAGAACTCTATTACTGACCGCCGCTGTCAGTCACAGCACCCACTGACAGAATACTGAAAGCCCAACTGTATGTCTCCATCGAGCATGTGTTAAAAGTTACGGACCCCTCCAAAAGCTCTAGTCTGCAACGCAAGTCAGATGGAAGCAATGACAGCAAAGGGAGAGCCAAGACTTTCAATGAAATGTTTTATGCAAAAAGAAAATGTAAGTTGGGTCAAATATTTCAAGACTTACGGTAAATAGGCGGAGCCTCCCTGTAGTTTGGCCCCTTCCCAAAAACAGTCCAATGGGGTGATTATCATACAGGGGAATAGCTTGTCAATCATCTGGGAACAGGAAATAGAAAGGAAGCATGATTAAAGAGCTCAAATCATGGAAAATATGTAAATATAGGAATAACAGATCAATTTGTTGTGAACTTACCCTTTCAATCATGACATTTTCTATAATAGGAACTCCTGATTTATAGCATATTTTGTTAAGATCCCACGACCTACAAGAGAGAAAACAATGTTTAATTTACAACTACTTTATTGTCGACTAAAAACTTTTTCACATACCATGTCTGTGGTCCACTTACTTTCCAAACAGTGACACCTGGACCTTGCTGGCGGACAGGGCGGCTTCCATGTGAACCAGCAAAGCCTCCTGGGTAAGAATATTGGTGCCCTCTTCTTTGGGGGTCTGGATAAGCATCTGTGAGGTAAATACTGACTCGTCTCCCTGCTTCTCCTTGGTGTAGCGAAGCTCTGTGCTCACTCGACTACCAGCTAGAAAACAAAGAATAAAGGACAAATGAATACTGAGATAGATAGATAGATAGATAGATAGATAGATAGATAGATAGATAGATAGATAGATAGATAGATAGATAGATAGATAGATAGATACTGTATATTAGTCATACATTAGCACAGAATTTCTGACGCTCATACAAAGACACATATCCACACACACATTTGGATCCTATAACAAAGTGTGTTGCACACTCACACAAGAACACACACATATATCGACCAACGCCCTTGGCCCTTGCCAGTGTTGGTTTTGAAGGCACTTCACACAAGCCAGCGTCTGGCCAAGAGAAATGAGTAATACAGCTTCTCATTGGCTCCTTCGGCGAAACAGATGTGCCCTATTCATTTGGAAAACCAACGCTCTGATGCCCCAAAACCCTCTGCCACTCTGCTCAGGGCAGCAGATATTGATTTAGACATGTTGAGTACATGAGAAAAGATCATAATGAGAAGAGAAGCTTTGGTTAAGGGGGATCGGTAAGTGGTGGTGTTGATATGGCACACAAAAGGTAGGAGTGAAAGACATCAAAGAACTTGGAGATACAAGAAGAATAGGAAATAGATTCATAGAGAGAGAGATATTAGATGTCAGAGGTGGTGATAGAAAGGAGATGAAAAAAATAACAGAGAGAGAGCTATGTTGTGCTGTGCGGTAGACTCCAGCCCCCTAATTACAGGAGGTTGCCCTGAAAAGAGTTTGCCAGCCGGGGGGATCTGTGCCTGTGCCAAGTGGACATGAAACATGCCGCGCTGGATCACAGAGGGCCCGTCTGCCCCTCTCGCTGTCCCACTACATGACAACCCCAGAGAGAGAAAGAGAGGGAGGGAAGGGGGGAGTTTGGAAACAAGGGCTACCTCCTTCTTAATTCTAACTCTCGTCACTCTTTTACTCACTTTCCCTACGCTGCACTCAATCCCGACTGCATCTATTCCTCTTATACTCTTCATACTCTCTATAGCTCCTGCCTCCGTCTTTCTCTCTGTCTGTCTCCATCTTTCTTTCTTTATTTCTTTCTTTCTTTATTTCTTTCTTCGACTCACACTCTCTGCACCTCCCCCCAGCCTGGAGCAGGCTCCTATAATTGATGGGGAGAAAAGAAAAAACAAACTATTCAGCCTACGCCGCAAAAGTGTGAGATCAGGTTAGAACTCTGGGCCTTAGAGACGCAGTCCAATATTTCTTTGCTTTCAAGGTTTTAATTACCTACACAGGGGTTTCAGAATATAAGGTCACCTAGTCATTTAGCAGTCATGGGTCTCTCAGTGCATCCCAAAAAGAAGAAAAAAACCTCCAAATGTTCTCGCTGGATGGATCTTTTGCACATCTGGTCGTACAACAATTTTAAAGTTGAGACATTTTTATAAAGCTTTTATTCCAAAGGAGCCACAAAAACACAAAGAATAATGTCCTCAAGACCTTTGTAGTTGAGAAAATAAAGATGTTTGTTTGACTTTTATTTAACCATTTTCACACTGTCAAGTGCATGTACAAAGAATCTGACTTGGTGTAAAAACGGTGCTTAGAGGTACAGTTCTGTCCGACTCCACCCAGTGTCCTTGCCACACAGATTTCCAATCAAAAAAGGCTACTACAAAATGGAACCCTTTCCGTTCGTGGACCTCGTTGACATCTGTTAAACCTTTTTTGACATTTCGTATGTTAACCTCTGCAGTGTGGGGTTTTGATCCCAACAGGAACTGGGTGGCTCGGAGAGACTCTGGCTCTGTAATTACAGGCCTCCTGAAGTAAATTATAGCTATTTGTGTCTCGTTCCTCCCATCTGGACCACCCAGGCAGCCAGTCAGTCCTCTCTCTTCTCTCTCTCTCTTTCTCGCCTTCTCTCCTCAACCCCTGGTCCGGCCCCAACCACCCAACTCTCAGCTTTGCAACTACTCCGCTCAGTTCAGCTCTGCTCAGCTCACCTCTCACTCAAGAGGGAACCTTGTCCTTTCTTTTCTTATCTGTCTTTCTTTCTATGTCCTGGGTTCTCTTCTCCTTTACTCCCTCTTTCTCATTTTCTTCTTCATTCTCACTCTTTTTCAATCCCCCCTACCCTCTCCCTGCACTCAGCCTGCGCTCCACACAGCCTTAAAGAGACAGTTCCCGAAACATTTCCCACCCTGGGAAGAAAGCGCCTTTGACAGTGGAAACCCAGGGTTTCAACACCCCAGTGGCTGGTAATTTTAGTGCATTAGCAATTTTGTAACATAAAATATTAGTCCGTGTTTGGCAACATGATCAAAAATGAAAAAGTAAGAAAAAAAGCAATCATAAAATGATCACAACTCCTTCTAAATCACTTCCACAGTTCTTTCAATGGATGTTTTTGAGAAACTCGACCACCATATTACAAATTTTTGCAAAAAACTCGACTTTGCTGTGTGCAACATCTGAATTCATTTACTAGCTTTACCACTAAAAGCAATTTCACAACAGCTACGCCTTTGGGAAAGTGAAAAGCAATTGAAAAATGTCACAACAAGCCTTGACATGGTTTCATGGCTGTGTACAAATGTAATATTTGTATGAATGTGTGTACATGTGCCTCTGTGTGTGTGTGTGTGTGTGTGTGTGTGTGTGTGTGTGTGTGTGTGTGTGTGTGTGTGTGTGTGTGTGTGTGTGTGTGTGTGTGTGTGTGTGTGTGTGTACACTGGTTGAAACACTGGACCCTGTCATTTCCTCTCCACCTGGCCCTCCAAAAGGCGAACACACAGAATCCCCTAACTCGGTGAAATATGTGTGGCTTCTCACATCTGGCTTCTAGGGCAGAGGCAAGGCCATCTTTAAAGTGCTGTGCTTCAAATGTATTCTATTCTATTCTATTCTATGTTGTCTTCATGGCTTACAGGCCTAGTCCCAGTTCCAGGCCATGCTAGGTCAGACCAGGCCACCTTCAAAGTTCAGTGTGGTAGATTAGCTGGATTAGGGGGCCTCTGAAAGGCCCCACGCTGCTATGGAGGAAGACCCAAGACGAAGAGGGCTGAAAGTGACATGTATGCATTTACCTGCTACAAAGTGCATTGGAAGTTACCCTTTCCGGATTTACACGGCATGGCAACATATGAAGTAATGAGTAATGAACAGCCACTTTCTACACAGAACCTCCTTTAATAAAAGATTTAAGGGAAAGAAGAGGACTGGCCTCCACAGAGTAGCAATAATATAAAAAAGACATAAAGCTACCCCTTGGCTGCCATCTTCTATCCATCATTTACTTTTTCTCATAGCTGTTTTTTTTTTTTTCACAATGTCCTCCAATAGAGGTCCTTTATTTCTTTTGATTTTCAGCAAAGGAGCCAAATGAGAAACTTATTCTCCTGGCCTGGAACCCAGCATCACAAGAAAAACCTCCTTTTGTCACATGTGAACCTACCAGAATGAGGACTGTGCCCCACTTTGGGTCCTCAGCCCAGCCCTGCCCTATGGCATTCCCTAGCCAGGGCACCGCCTAAAGCAGGCTGCCCCCAGCAGATGGGCCGTTCCTCCATACACTCCTTCAGTGCAGCAGCTCCAGACTGAATGCAGACCCTTTTGTCATTCAACCCTTCAATTTCTTTCAGATGTTTCCCAACAAACAGCAGAATAAAATAAAGCAAATGGACCAAAACTTTCCCAGCCTGTAAAACAATGCCAGAGCTGGCGGTGGGAGGGTGAGGGTTGGGGCAAGAAAGAGAAGCTGGCACTTTGGTATCTTACCTATAGAAATACAGTGTGTGTGTTTTTGTCTTCACATGCACGCTCTAGCCTATCTGTTCATTAATCGTCAGAGACAGTTGGGTTTTTTGAGTTGGAGAAAATCCTAATTAATGTGTGAACACGAGAAAACAAAATTGATCACTTTCAATGTGTTTAAATCCTGCAGCTTCCAACATCATGAGAAAAAAAAAACACCCTGAGATCACACCTTAAAAACAGTATAAAATAGCGAAAACAACAGGAAAAATCAGTTTCACTTACATTCTATTCAGATGTGCCAGTGGTGTTAGCCACCACACATAAATTTCCACCAGGGTTGGCATTTAGGCACTTTCTATTTCCATATGTATAGGCTTGCCTCTGCTAATTATGCTAATCATGGGCAGAGTTGGCCACTGTGAAAAATAGTCACATTAGACACTCCACTGACCGCTAATACTGCTTAATGTGTGGTTGAAACATACATTCATCCCTGCCTGAAAGGCAAAATTTTTCCACGTTGCTGGTCTCATTCAGACGAGAAATGAATTTATTGAGCCCAAGAACCATTTCTTTTTTCCCTCCCAAGTACCAAGAAAATGTTCAGCCTTTCTCCCTCTCCCTTTACTTTTTATACGTTCATGGTGCAAAGACAGAGGCAAAATGGTGCAAACTTGAAGGTGACTGGTGCCACTTTATTTCGCGCAGACCAAAGACAAAGGTTGCTCTTCAGCTAGGAAAGAAAGGGTGCCACACTATATTGATTGAGTTTTCATTATCCCATTTTCAGTTGCATTGCACCCTTTCTCAGTACTTTGCATTCAATGTTGCAAAGACTGACAGTCCGGTGCCCTTTTTATAAAAGTGTTGGCACCAAAAAAAACAGTGTAAAGATATGTTTGAAATTACCACTTTAAATGTGGCCACATGATGAATACTTCTGTTTTAAAATTGCTGCTTCAAAAAGACAGGTAGGGAGCAGTCTGTGTGTTTCCTGTATCATGAAGACCATGCGTCTGTAATATGTATCTATAACTGCTCAATGTGTGTTTATTTGTTGGAGGGTGGTCTTGGTCTGACTGTTAAAGAGAGAGTGTGTGTGTGTGTGTGTGTGTGTGTGTGTGTGTGTGTGTGTGTGTGTGTGTGTGTGTGTGTGTGTGTGTGTGTGTGTGTGTGTGTTGGGGGGGGTGCTGAAAAAGGGGATGGAATGAGGGAGACCTGGATTGAAGGATGGTGGGAAGGGGGGTGAAATAAACATTTAGAAGTGACCCAGGTTGACTCTGGTCTTGTTTGTTCTCTCTACCAGTGAGGTCCTGGGCCCTGAGCGCTGGGAGTTTATTTATCTAGCTGGGGCACCACCACGCGCTATTCACCTCCAATAATGCCTCATAGAGCTCCCTTTCTCTGTCTGAACTGGGGCGCTGTGTGCGCTCCGATGAATTATAGCATTTACCTGCTGTGCCGCTCTGAGGTTTGTTTAGAAAAACTGCTCCAAACGCCGAAATGCCCACGTGTGCATTCGCTCGTTTACGCAAACTCAGACGTCTTTTCGCTCATCCAGGCTCTCTTTTAATCAATCTGTTTCCTGGTCTGATTCATTGATAGCTGGCTAAGCTAGCACTTCAGTCTCTATGCATTCATGCAATGTGGACTGTGTATGGTCTTTACCTCCCCCTTTCCTATCCTCTTTCTACATGGCCTCTTTATGGGACATGTGGTGCGCCTGCTATCCGGATAGGCCCTGTCTCACTGCACTCATATTTGGACAGCTTGAGTCTGTGTACATGTCTGTCATGCATCACCCAAACTTTGCCAAGAAGGATGAGTTTAGTTAATGTAAGAGTAAACACCGCCACTTTTACATGGAGGCCATTTATTTCCTCTCTTTTCCCAAACAAGCTTTTCAAATGGGCCTTTGTAAAAGGGGAATAATCGAAGCTGAAAAGTCTTACCATACAATACTGAAAACAATTATACAACAATTATATAAAATGAAATCAGATTTTAGTAAAAAATTCAAGCTTAAGCAAGCAACTTGTCACTCATACAAACCCAGACTCTCACAATCCTTTATGGTGGAAGAACGACATGCCTCAGACCGGTCTCGCACTTCATGTTTGTTCAAGTAAGACAAGGGAAGGCAAAACAAAACGGCAGAAAAAAAGTGTCAGCTAGCTGTAAACCTTCCTCCCTGTTCCTGCCCCAACCCCCCAATGTCTGCTCTCATCCTTCTCTTCTTCCTGCACCTCTTTTTACGATCTCTCGCTCTCTTTTCTGCTTGTGGACAACACAACACCCAGACTGGGTCACACGTTGCTCAGCTCACACCAACTTTCCCACTCTCAAAGGTGGGAAGGCTGTATAATAAACGTTAATCATATAGGATAATGTACGTTTACAGTATGCAAAGCTTCATTTACAGAGAAATAACAGAAACTGTGAAATTATATAAATATAATAAAGACTTTTAAATCATATATGATGCTGAAGAAATAATGAAAACAATGTCCATCAATGTCGTATTGTCCTCGGGTCTACAGACACTTTCCAAACAAATATGCTACTCTGTGATACAATGTTACAAACATATCTTGTTAAACAAGACCTGTGTTAATAAATGACGGTATTTTGATGGGTGATGTCTGTCTCAGATTCTCTCAGTCACTGAGCAGTAAACCAGAATAGTCCTTAATCCCCGTGTCAGACTAAACACCCTGATACTGTGGTTTTCATTCTTACCTATACAGGTGTGAGGACTGAAGGCATGACAAACCCTTGTACTCTTTTGTTACATGCCCCTGCAAATGCACCAGTATCCTTGAGGCAAACAGAAATGATAGGAAATAAAGGCTGTATACAGTGGAGGTATATTTGCTTTGCAGCGCAGGTACGCATAGCAGAGACACTTTACCGACCTCCCTGTCTACTCTCTCTAGACAGACTCCACTGCTGTGCTCTGCTTCACACTGTTTTGGAGTAGGAGGGGAGGAAGCAATTAAAAAAGCCCTGGTGGCCTGACTTCAGAGAGCAGGCAGACAGACAGGTAGAAATGTAAACAGCCATACACAAAGCATAGGCAGACAGACGGGTACGCAGTCAGGAAATTCTGGCAGGCAGACAGACGGCTGGGCAGAGTGTACACAGCAAAGGTGGCCAAGATGACAAGTGTGTGTGTTTGTGTCCTATGCGTGAGTAGTGCAGGGGCGGCCTCTAGTATGAATATATGATGGGAAGCATATGCCCCTTACACATTCACACACACCCACACACACACACACAGCTCACACCATGTTGGCAGTGTTAACACATACAGTGTCAATTCACAGCTAGTTTATTCTGAACAGGATTCAAGTGGGAAAGCTTTGTTTATGCAATCTGGAAGAGCCATTACATTGCATTAGAAATGTAATTTCTTCTAAATTAAGAAATATGCACAGAAACAGTACAATAAAACTTAAAAACTAATGTAGAAAAAGATACCCTTAATATGAAATCAGCTGTCTTATTAGAGAGAAAGAGAGAGAGAGAGTGTGTGTGTGTGTGTGTGTGTGTTTGTGTGAGAGAGAGAGAGAGAGAGAGAGAGAGAGAGAACTAACCTCTCCTTGTTACCGAACCACTTTACTCTCCATTGAGGCCCTAGCAGCTTTGTCAATGGGCTATTGGTGGAAACAAGGCAGGCAGAAACTTTAGAAACATGGCCACGGCCTCTTAAAGGCACAGCATTCCTTTTCAGCACCCCCCTGTTGAACTCGCTCAATCCCACAGCAAAACAACTGGCACACAAACATCTAAACATCTCCTTTAAGAGATGGATCTGCCAATTAGCTCAAGAGGTAATCCTGAAGCTTTACACTAACCAAAATGAAACCAAAGAAAAAAGAGACCGTGGAAATGCAAACTCTTGCTTTTGTTGCAAATCCAGGCATTTGCAGCATCAAGCCAATAATTTCAGTGACTACATTTACACAAGATTGTTTTATTATTATTATTATTATTATTATTATTGTGCCTGATACAGGAACTTATTTAAATTCCTGTGTAAGTGAAGCGCACAGCCTCAAAACACTTCTCCTGACACCAGCAGCGTGTGATTTCTCAAACACCTCCACACAGCTCCTGTGGGAGCCGCCTGTCCCCGTCCTCTAGTGACATGGTGGGCTTAAAAAAACCCATAGAGTCTGTTTATATTCACCAACTGCTGTAGCGCTTTTAGAGTGTGCAAAACAGGTGGGTAAACTTCAGCTGCATTCACTTATATTTTTTCTTCTTGAGAGGAGGAGGGAGGGGGTTTTAGGGAGGTGGTGCCTGCTTGCCTGCCTGCCTGCTTGCCTCTTGTTGAATGGAATCCAAGAATAGTTAGAGACCACACAGGGAGCCGAGGGGGGAGGGGTCAGAGCCCTCAAAGATGGCTAACCATTCACACAGTCCATCTGCTGCGGGGATCAGCCCCGGCACTGAAAGCCTGGGGGTTTAAAAGGAATTTGGCCAGTGTGAAAAACCAAATAAAGCTGCATCTACCCCTGAAAATGTACAGATAACCTGAATCTAAAAATGCACAGAAAGAGTGGAGAAGAGAGCACTGTCACATCTAAAGTTTTGTGAGTCAGCATAGAATCACAAACACAGTTATGTCTAAAGGACAAGCGACAGATAGTCGGCGTCTGTATGACAGAAGAGGGAGATAGACTATTGTAATGCAGTCTTGTGTTTGTGTGACTTTTTAAGACATCAACAGACATGAGCGAACAACACTGAATACACCGTAGAATACAACATACACTATATTCCCCATCCACAACACAGGAAACAGAGACATGGACTACAACGCAAAAGGAAGTTAATACTTAATCTACAAGCTATTTGGTTCAAGTATTCCTTCAATACGGTGTTGACAATTCTAATTCACATACAGAAAAACAGAAAGACAACTTGAAACCAGCTCCACCTTATCTTAGTCCTTGATTTTGGCCAGTAAGGCAGTAAGTCTATCAGTCACTGAACAACTAGTGCCCTCCCATGGCACCGAGATGACTAATCATGGCCACCCTGCATCTTCCCACCAGCCACTGTTGTCATTCAACCTCCATTTAAACCCAGTGGGAAAAACAAGCTTGTCAAAATGTACAAACTACCCTCAGCTGACTCTTCTGAACAAAAAGTCCAATAAATCCAACCACGGACCTAAGACCGAAACTCACAGAATGATGCCAAGTGATGTAGTATTTGTGTGAGAAACAGTTACAACACCAGAGTATGTTGCTTCATATGAACATCGCTCAAAGGATCAATGGAAATCTCTCAAACTCACCTTCCACCCATAGCTGTTCGATGTCCGTTTCGATGGCTGCGACTCGGAGTCCCACAGACAGAGCCCCGAATACTAAGAGTCCAATAAAGAGGACCTTCCCACAGTGCTTCTGGATGTGGCAGCCCAGAGAGAACAGGAGGGCCTGGAACCTCGCCCGGATCCACAGAGGAGCTTTCTGACCTACAGCCTTCCCCTAGTTCGAAGCAGGAGGGAGGGCGAGAAAAGGACAGAGTTAAAATCACTATGTCACCACACATAAATAATGCATCATTGCACAACTCTCCACAAAGGCAGGTTTCCTAGAGTGTATCTCTAGATGTGTATCAAGTGTGAAGAATGTCTGAAGCATAATGAGAACTTACATCCAAGACACTGGATAACACATGCATCTGTATTCAGACAGTCTTTCTGTGGAATTTAAGGTGACACTTTGTATAACATGGTGATTTGATGCCAGTGCTGTCCTACCAACAGTGTGTAAGCTGTCAGATTCCTGCTAAAACCTATCTATCTGTCTATCGCTTGAACTCGGTCCAGACCCGGGACAGGATCTCCCGTGACACCCCACATCTGAGATGATTTAATCTGCACAGTTGTGGCAATGATTTGTACTAATGTTAAGTCGTCGGGGGAAACTAGTTCCTAATAGTTTAAACGTACAGAGTCAAGAGAAACAGCAATGAAAAAGGGTTTTAAAAAAAAAACACAATTTTCATCAATACAGAACAAACCCAGGACTTAATGGAAGCTACAGTAATTGTAAAAACTCTGAATATTGTTGCAGTCGAAGCCTTTTTCAACCTTATCGAAAAGGTGTCACTCTGTATGAGACACCTTATGTGAATCTGGTCTTTAGAATGCAATAAAAAGTTATCACCACATGTGTACTGCTGTGGAACAGCATAGTGGTGGTTAACTGTTTTTATTCTGCAACTATTTGGGTAAGTGGAAGCCTTGTTCAATCACTGGTTGCATGAGTCTAAACTAATACTAACAAAATGAGCTGGTGATGAATAAAGTTTCAGCTGACATCTATTTCCCCGCAGTAATCTACAGTTGTTGTTTTTTTTCCCCTCTAATTTGTAAAATATCTGTTAGAATCTCGACTTTAGGGCGAACCGTTCAGTTCCTGTGCTACAAATGTCACTGCTGCAGTACGACATTGCGCTGGTGTTGTGGCTTCTCTCAGCAGTGCTGAAACACGTCCAAGCATCCGGGCGGTCCAAAGATGCTTTGTCAGATCAAACTCAATCAGTGAATTCCTTTACAGGACCCACCACATTTCCAAACAGACCCCGGGCCAGTGCGCTCTCCGCTGCCTGCACAAAGCCAAAAACACGCACGACACGACTGGGATATGGGAACAAACCCTCACTCACTCCCTCCCGTTGGCTTTAGCAACATAAATGAATGGGAGCCTGGTGTCCATTCAAACAAACAGCAAAGTTAACAAGATGCCAAATATAAAACACTTTATTCAAGTGTCATGCGAGCTCGGACTTCAAACAGGTTTTGTTGCATTAAGCATAACATTTCTGTTGTCTAGCCTATATTTGACCCTCTGATGACAATTTCTATATATTTTTATATAAATTTTATTTTATTTATATATTTTTTTGCTAAATGATAAACAGTTAAACTGAAAGACTCGTGATTTCACTGTCGTCTCCCTCGGAGGAGCTCTGCTGGTCCTCCGGACCCCGGTTTGGGAGCTGCTGCTTCAGCCTACCCTACATTCCCACATGCGCCCTCAACTCACGATTAGATCAGGGCTAAATCAAAAGCTGCCTTTGAAGACTTTTCATTCATATTTTGCCGACTGAATGAAAGCTGCCTTCATAGTAAATCCACACTATACTGCGAGCATTGTATCACCTTTGAGATCTGTTTAAGTGCGAAAGCAGCGTGGCAGTAGCTGGGTCTCCGGAGTACGTCTGGATTCGCAGGCTGCTGGGAGCGCGTATAACTCGGGGGTAAATCTCCATAGACGCCGGCCCCTGGGACCCCGCGATCCGAGGCCATAGTCCAAAGAGGGTGAACAGGGCGCAGAGCGAAGCGACAGAGAATCGGTGCGAGTTCAGAAAAAACGACAATAATCCAACATAGAAGAGGAGCGCATCCAGCACCGCCGGCGACAAGTCAGAGAGACGTTTTCTAGTCTTCCTTGGACCCAAACAAGTCTCGAAACTCCATCCCAACATTATGCGCCGAAATCCGTATAAATCCCTCAGTCTTCATTCGTCCCGGTGGTTTATGAAACGACGTCTCAGAGAGGAGTAGTAGTTGTAGTAGCTAGGAGTAGTAGTAGTAGTAGTAGTAGCCTATGTCTGAGCCGTCCGTGTCAAGTCTAACTCCGATCCCGTAGCGGTAACATTTGGAGAAGTTCGCCTCTCGGCAAATCCTGAAAAGGGAGGTTTGATGGAAAAGTGCTCCGGCTCCCATTGGCCAAGGAAGAGGCAAATTACTTTGCAAACATCGCCTATTATTAGCTGCTAAGCAACAGCTCACCAAAGTGGAGAGAGAGGGGGACCACCCAGGCTGCTGCTGCCTGGGCTGGAGGGAGGGAGGGAGGGGAGGAGGACGGGGGAGGAGGAGGAGGGGTAGGGGAGAGAGGAACTCTTTCAATAAACTCTGCACAGCCGCGCACGCACCTACGCACGTACGCACACACGCGCGCGCGCACTCACGCACACAGCTTGCTGCCTGGCCGCCTCACTTGCTCTGTGAACATTATTCCCAGTGGCCGGGTCCTCCAGTTTGTAAGAAGCAATCGCACATGCCATCTATTGATATCACAGCCACGCACGCACGCACACGGTGTTTCTGTTTCATCAGCAAAGGACAATCAGTGAAGGGAAAAAAAAGAAAAAAAGAATTTAATTCAGCTTTTTAGACAAGAATGTAAACATGTGATTCACTTTTCTTTTCTTTTTTTTGTATGGGAGAATTACACGTCTTTCAGCACTTTTCATATCACTTTAGGCCATCTTTTGGAGCCTCACATTTGTTACAGAACACCCCAAAAGATTAATTTTACCCTCTCATGTTTTTGCTGCCAGTGCAGTGTGTTATAGGCAGCTGTGAGAAGAAGCGTGCGTGTAGGTTTTTAGCAGGAACAGCTGTAACCTCAACTCTTGTGGCTAAAGGCTTCTAAAAGTGGGTTGATGGGCCTTCTTACACCCTAGAAAATATAACCACACCTTGGAGCTGCCTGGTTCAGTGTGACACTTTTGGAAAGTTTCCATGTCTTGCAATGCATGATTTCATGAGTTCAGAGAGCACTTCACCTAAGAACAACATTTGAAAATGAAAGAAATAGACAGAAAGACTGAAAGAAAGAAAGGGGGTTCTCAGACCTGATTGTTTCTAATCTCTCAGAGAAAGAAAAATAGGTTAAGGAGTGTCTTGGTGGTTTGCTAATGTAAGCACCCATTGGCCCCACTCATGACAGTATGGGGGTGAAGAAGAAACACGTTACCAGATTACATTCTCTGCCTAAACACCAACCTGTGCTGCTGTGTAGAGCATGTGTCAGGTGGCTGGTGCTAATTTGAGGCCCTTTGGGGCGATTGTAAAACAATTTGAAGCTGAAGTAAAGCAATTTGAATGTAGGTGTCGGTGCTCTACGCTCATTCTGTTTGTGACAGCTACAGTAGGTGCACGTTCATTCGAATCCATTATGTCCATCATGACTGTTTACATGCATGGAGACAAAGGACACGAGAAACAGATTGTGGATGCGCTAATCTTGTTACTGTTATAAGGACTGGGGATCAGCATCGTGTCTATTTAATGTAGTGCTTCATCGGGAAAAGAAGTAAGGAAGTAGATAATAATTAAATATTTATAAAAAAGTGCAATGACAAATGAAGTCAGCTTCCCTGACAGTCCCCTTTTCCCCCCTAATTGTTTTGTTTTGTGTGTCTAAGATGAATTGAAGTGATTTTGAGGTCATATCTGTGTCTGCACATAATGATTATTCTTTATTATTGAATAATCTGTCAATATTTTTTTTCAGATTGATTTAATTAATAACATTTACTCTATAAAATGTCAGAGCAAAGTGGAAAATATCTATAACGAGATCCCAAAGCTCGACAACACTCCAAAATCCAAAGATATACAATTTACAATGACAAAACAAGAAAAAGAAAGTCTATATGTTTAAAATAAGCTTTATATGTTTGTATTTTGTCTTACTTTCACAGATTTTATACAGTGTTATACTTACATAAAATGTTTTTTTGATATTGTTGTATTGTACACCATATATATACTTTATTTGACATGTTTGTCTAGTACTTAAATACTTAAAGTATTACATAGCAAGCTACCGTATAGCCAACATGTTGTGAAAGTTGTATGAAAGTGACTGTCAGGATAAAAATGATGATGTTCATGAACTGAACATATTGTACATTTTTAAATTGACATCCATAAAGAGTTCAACAACAGTGTCCAACATGATATGCAGTTTTTTCTAGCTAAAACAATACACAAAAGATGATGTAATTCTACCAATAATCAAATCAAAATAATTATTAATGAACTAGGTACAGTTACTCAAGTCCTGCAATTTAGAGTTATTGTACTTTACGCATACTATGCTACTTTATACTTCTACCCCACACCATTTCAAAGGTAAATATTGCCCTCTTTACTCATTTCAGCTGAGTAAAGAGCAGCTTTCTACACTAGTTACTTTGAATATTAGAATATAAAAAACATGATAAGCCTATATAATAGAAAGTGTTGTTATAGATTAGGCTGACTAAACTATATAAAATAGTTCAAATAAGCTCTACCTCAAATAACTACAACAATAAAATGCTACTTACACATTGATGTATCATTGATTGATGTATTAACAATCTAACAATACAATATAACATGGGTCAAGTACTTTTACTTTGATGCTTTGAGTACATTTTGCTGATAATACTTAAATAAGGTTATGAATGCAGGACTTTTACTTGTAGGCTAATGATTTTTGTTCCTTTTGTTGTATTGGTACTTTCATATAAGTGAGGGGTCCGAATACTTCTTCAACCACTGTTCACAATCATTATGAAATAAATTATGATAAAGCTCTAAATTGTTTTGTTTGCGTTTACTTCAAAAGTGGGATTTTGTTCACTGAAACATGTCAGAGTAAAGACCACAAGTCACCAGTCTGGCTAAATAATCAAACATTTCTTAGAAGCTATTAAATAAATTAAAAGGCTGTGCAACTCTCAGTCATTATCTCATTATCTATCACTACCTCTTTGAACTTTTTATTTCAGATCTTCATCTTATTCGGCATTCCTATACTCTAAATAAATAAATGTGGGTAGAAATGGGCAACATTACATTTTAACACTAAGTCTTTGGTTAGAAAAAAGCAACAGATATGCAGCTAAAGATGCCGTTTTAAAGCCTTACATGTGTAAAAGAAATAATACTGGAGTCAAGCTGTTCTACTGGTCTCCTCAAATCTCTTGGTTTATCTTGGATAAACAGGATGTATCCACTGACTGCATCAGTCTATCTATTGACTTGGAACGTATATCACAGATACTGTGGTAAACTTGCCATTTACCACCACACCACAGCTCTCTGTGGCAGTTAAATGATACACAGGTCTACATATCTATACAAACGCACCTCCTCACCCATCTGTCCAAATGGAGGCGACCATACGTTCTTGTAACCCGCTCACGTTTCTGTAGTGGCACAGGTTCGGCCTGGTTTTTTTTCTGCTTCGCTGGAACTGGGTATAGTTTGCCTGGACTGGGTTGGGTCGGGTTTAGTGGTAGAGGGAAACAGGCAGCTGGAAATGGGAGCTAATGTGGAATGTGAGGAATTGGGTTGTGTAGTAGGGGGCCCCCTCAAGCCTAACAAACTCAGGGAGGTCCGAGGCCTGGTCTGGAGGCCTTGGATAAATAAACCATCTTAGATGACCATGCGCTGTGCAGATATCTGCCATCACACTGCCCCGGCCTCCAAACACAAACCGCCCAAGCCTTTGCTCCCTCCTTCCCTTCTCCATGTCCTGTGTCCCACATGGTCCCTCTCCCTCCCTCCCTCCCTCCCTCCCTCCCTCCCTCCCTCCCTCTCTTTATCCTCTCCATTTTTATCTCCTCTACTCGTCCGTTTTTTAAGATTAGTTTTTTGGGCATTTTTGCCTTAATTTGACAAACGAAATGGGAGAGAGAGAGGGGTATGACATGCAATAAAGGCCCCGAGGCTGGAATCGAATCCAGGACGTTGTGGTTATGGCATGCAATATAACCGCTCAGCTACCTCTGCCTTTTATTTCTGATTTATTCTTAACACCTTCATCTTTCCCCTCTGTTTCATCTGCTTCTCTACTCCTGCTCTTACTCCTTCCTCCCCCCACCATCTCCATTCCTCTATTTCATGTCTCCCCAGTGACTCCATCCATCCATCCGTTCATCCATGCATGCATGGCTGGCTGTCCGTCCGGGGTTCTGTATGTGCTATAGGCAGAGCTACGGAACCACTCTGGCACTCAGCCATCGCACAACAGCCAAGACGCCCAGGGTTCAGGCCCAGAGAGTGTTTATTTATCGAAGAGAGAGGCAGTGAGGCAGCTCATGACTGCATTTCTTCTTTTTCTCTCATAAGAAGTAAGTAAAGATGGATGAGTGAATAGAATAAAAGAGGGATCAAATATATGAATAATGTTGTTATTTACTGGAGCAACCTTGATAGTCATAGTAGAAGTGAGATAAAAACTGCAACCATAAAAGATATTATGGGATATGACATTTCAAACAACAGTGCTGTGTATCTGGGGAACATTGAGGAGGTTCCACAAGGAGGAGGAAGATATTCCCAGGAAAGGAAATATTTTTGACAGAAATTTGAAACAGGATGCCAAACAAGTAACTTAACTGATTAAACATGGAAAAATTGGAAATATATTGTCTATAATACATGTCTGAGTACCCACATGGCATCTGTTTGTTGTATGTTATATATATTTGTACTATTGTCACATGTTCCTGGTTTCAAAAAAAAGTAGAGCGGTGAAAATCCAACTTACACTTTAAAACGTTATGTCAGAAGTAGTTATCTTTTAAAGCCTAAAGGGAAAAGTACCCTTTTAATGTTAGTCCCTTCTGTCTTAATGAGCTGTAGTGTGATATCAATGTGTCCTCGTAGATAGTCCCTGGCACAAACAGCTATCGCACATAATTATAGAAACATGTTGAGAACACATAGTCAAAGATGTGTATTTTTAAAATAACCTTTATACACTTGCATCTAAATGACAAAAAAAGACATAAAGTTCAGAAGCTGTCGACATATACAAGAAAGTCAGATGGGAGGAATGAGATCTACACACAGTTATAAAGCTTTTACATCCTAAATATAAGGTTGAGCTAGACTTACTATATATATAGAAAACTAATCTGGCCCCAAAAACCTAAAAAAGAAAGAAAAGATGTTTGATGCAGGTCTGGATCAAAAATAAAGACCCTATTAACATTACACAATCACTGAGCATTCTGAAGGCAATTGAGGGCGTATGATAATCATTTTTCTACCCTCTCATTACACCCTGTGTATACTTATCTATGTGTGAGGGCAATTTACAGCAATTTCATTATGCAAACCACTTTAAAGCATATAACTAAAGAGCATCACATCTAGCTCTTAAAAAAAGACTGAAATATAACAAAAAAGGGAACAAATCCCAAACACATTTTGGGTCAAGGCTAATCCAAATGAACAAATCATTTTCATGATAACCAAAACAGAATATTTGGCTATGGGCCGGCAGACTAGACAAACAAAGCTGTTTGAAAAACATACAAAGAGTTTCTGTGATTTGATGATGGGAAAAAATACGCGCCATGTTTCGGATGAACCAAAACCTTTTTTCAGTCTTAAAACATTTTCATTTTGGTTGTTTGATTTAAAGTTCACAAAGTCATCTTGCATATTGTTGGGAAAACCCATGAGAGGTTTTTCAACTTTACTAGTCTATAATTACATGTTCCTCAGATATCAATGAAAAGGCAAAAAGTTGCCCGGTAGCAGAGAGACACTTTCTGCATTGAGCACTTCTGTCAGTCTCAGAGCAGAGTCGGAGCTGCCACCCACAGTCTCACACAAGATTAATTATGATAATGCATTTCTTTACCCCTTTGTCATCGTAATGAATGGTTGCCTTTCTGGGGGAAAAACACACAAAACACAGAGAGAGACAGAGAAACACACTTTTCTTTAAGTCTTTGTTGGTGCGGTTGTAACAGAGGTATTGTCAGACGCAGCTAGCAGGTGGTAATGCAAACTCAGACCTGTAGCTTTAAAAGAAAGCACAGAACCTCACCATTGCATGTGTGTGTGTGCATATGTAAGTATATGTGAGCAAACATAGCTGAAACAATGTAGCTTTTCAAAAAAGCCTTGCAATATTGTGACTAGTTACAAATGATGAGCAGGCCTATTAGAAAAGCTCCAATCCAAATGCTTTGAGACAACAAACAGCTGTCTTTTTAGGCACATAAATACATTTTTGAAGAACTGCAGTAGGAAAATTTGCCTTTTGTTTTTATAACAGGAATTTCTTTTAACCATTTTTTTTTCTTCTCATCTCTTTTACATTAATAATATGACATATCTAATAGCTTGCAATTCAGGAATCACTCTTGTATCCATTTAGTTCATTACAAGTAGCCTTGGTCTGAAATTGAGCAGTTTAAAGTGATTTTAAGGCAAAGTGATTGTAAAATTACAGTGCAAAAACCATAATTGGATATTTGAGATAGAAAAAAAAAGTTTATTTTTAATGATTTGGAAAAGCCAATCTGTTTGCAGTTACAGCTGTAGATGTTATAAACATTTTAACTAATGAGATTAAAAGAAAAAGGTCACCTGAGGGTGTAAAGCAGGTCAGTCTTTTGCTTTGTCCTGTGATTTTACGGCAAAAGCAATTTAAGATGTGATCGCAATCAACCACCCAGTCAATGTTTAGTTAATTAGCTGGGGGCCTCCACAGTGACAGACAGGGATATCTGGCTTAGTGTGCGTGTGTGTGTTCGTGTGTGCGTGCGTGCATGTGTGTGTGTAAGGCATGTCACTGAGGTTGTTTTCCCATACATGGGTTCTGTGTCCCCACACACACTCTTTGTTGGCTAAGCAATAACAGCAACTGTTGTATCCCTAAAGCTTGTAAAAAGAGTGTTTGTGTGCAAGTATTCAGATGTTTAAGTTAGAGATGGGGTGTGTCTGCATGTGTGTGTGTGATGGGGGGTAGCATCTTGAAAGGTAATGTGCGGAGAAAAAAAAAGGAGGGAGGAAATTCATTTGTGGCCGGAGAACACAGAAGACAAATTGAGGAAGTGTTGTGCTAATGTGTAGGGGTCAGCAGCAAACACACACAGGTTTCTGACTGACTGCCACTTGGGTGGCCTGCTCTCTCTCTCTCTCTCTCTGTCTGTCTCTCGCTCACCCACGATCAGCCCTCAAGCCATGAAGCCACCCAGCTACTCAGCCAACCCCCCAACCCGGAGCTCAGACTCCACCCCACCTCTCTGTGCATCTGGGTATGACTATGTATTGCACATTTTTTCTCCACCATCCATCCAGTCCGTCTAAGGGTAGGGATCTTTTTTCTATTTCCCACCCTTAGGGTTCCACAGAAGCAAAAGCAAGACATCATGTATTCGCAGAGAATGTCTCAGAGACCAGCATGTGTGAAGGCGCTCAACATGTTCACATTTTAGCCCTGAACACACATTTGTCCAATTTTGTTTCACCTTATTTATCTTTGAATGTTAAAACCATCTAATTCCACGCAGATGACTATCTCATATTTGTATACAAGTCCCCTAAATTCCAACATGACACATTTGGTATCTTTGGAATTCATGGGCTCGCCATTAAAATGTTTGGGTGCAAAGGTTTGAGTTTGTAATAACCAGTTGCTTTAGGGGGATAATCTTCAACTGGAAAGTGTAAATGAAACACCGGCCAAACTATTTGGTTGCACATTTTCTGTTCCTAAATGGTGTTATTTGGTTGTTTCTTAGTTCAAATTTCACTTCATAAATCAAAGTTGTGAAAGGTAAAACACTTCCTCCCCAACTTTATCAACTTTCTTTATCTAACTTTCTTTTCTTTAACTTTCACAGACTTTACTTTGGACAGTTTTCATAGTAGCTTCTTCCTCAGTAGAAAGTAGTTCCAATAAAAACTATTGCCAGACATTTGGATCTTTGGATTATCCAGAATAACTTGAATTTTTGAAAAAAAAAATTGCACATCATTTTTCAACACGTTGTGCACCACAAACAAAATTCCATTCACCTCCATTGTATTCGGGTTGGGCCCAGAGGCCAATATCTCAGAACGGTGGCCCATATAACGAAATACGTCATGGCCAGAAACCACTTGTGATAAGTGGAGAAATGGTTAGGCTAATGCTTAATGTGATTTGGGAAAACTGACCCTTTAAACTACTAACCAACCAGCTGGATTTTATTTAGAAAACTGTGTTTTTGGAGGTGCATGTGAGACCTGAGACAGCATCAGGATAACATGTCCAGAAGTGTCATATAACACATTTATCTTCACTATAAACAGCAAATGTTGACACCCATTGGAATTTTCCCCAACCCGCTTTGGGTCCCTTCCCAGACTTTAAAACTCTGCTGTGAACAAGCCTTTCAATCTCCAGACTTCTGTCAACTTCTGTCCTAAAGAAGTGGTCTTCATGATTCACTCTGCAGACAGACAACTACACATTGTGCTTATACACTGAGTATGTGCAACAAAAACAGATATTTTCTGGCACAAAATAAAAAGCCAACTTTTAATGTCACTGCAGATGTGCAAGAGCATCTTCATTTATTAATGTTATTTCATCCTTGTTAAACGAATCTTGTGGGCAAATGTGTTGCCAGAAAAACGGTTAGCTGATGATAATCTGTGCATAAAAATGTTTTATTTTACAATTCACTTCTCTTCTCCCCGGTTTTGAGACACAGTTGTTTGGGATGCATAATTAGATAAAAATCTTACGTAGAGATGTCAGAAAATTCCACAAGGCTACAAAACCAAAGACCGACAGACAGACTGATATATGAGCTGCGGCTCGACATCTGATCTCCAGATCTGCAAAGCAAACATGCACATTTGTGTATGTATGTGTGCATTCACTCAAAGGGGTGCGAGACAGCATTGACTGGTTTGTGTGACAGAGGATTAACAATGGTCACACACAGGTAAGCCTGCACATACACCAGCAAACACATGTATGTGCTGGAAAGCGGGCTCAGCCTTGGTGGCGTTGCATTGAGGGGACTCTGGGGTCTCTGAGTAAATATACAAACCTCTACCCAAACACACCCGGCTGCCAGATCTCATCATGTGGTTGAAGACAGAGTTCAGAGTGTGAGACCGCTAAAAAGGTTAACACAGCCAAGACAAAAAGCAGGGACAAAGTGAACCTTAACTGTGGTTTTCACGATTTGTAGCTCAAAACTCAGGTGACAAATCTAGTCTGTCACCTTCTCATCTACTCTCTCTTGTTGGGTGGGGGAAATCACTAGCTTTTCGTGATCCAAATTTACAGTATAGAAGGAAATAATTGACAATGCAAGCATGAAAAATTAGGTATCTTCAAATGTAGAAGTACACAATGTGAATAAAAAAGGGAACAATGGAACAGGAAGATTGAACACAGGTAAGACAAAGGGCATGGAAAAGTACTGAACAATGAAGTATTTCAGTCTGTGAGCTGAAGCATTTACACATTTAGAGTAAACACAGCGAGAAGACAATTCAGCGGTGGGGACACATTAAGAATACCTTGTTTATTTAGCAGTTCATATTTTTAGTCTAAGTCTACATTTAGAGCCACAGAAGACCTTATACAAGTGTTTTATGGACTGAGTAGCACCCTACATGAGTAAACTGATGTTGATGTGTAAAATCAATAAAATGTCCCTCGAAAGAAGGAAAATGCTGGAGTGTGAATTTACTTTAGAAACAAAAAGTAAAAGGTGTTTAGCAAATCCAGTGTACTTCAAGAATCATTCACAAAGTTGTAGGCATATGGTACAGATGAAAGCCACATTAGTAATTGTCAATCTTAAGGAATTATCATGAAAACATGCCCATCTGACAGGCTAACAAGCTCTTCTAATGGACAGTAGAGATGGAAGAGGAGACATCATAATCTGTCTCTTTCTCTCTCTCTCTCTCTCTCTCACACACACACACACACACACACACACACACACACACGCCACAAGAGACAGTCTAAATGACTCCTCCAAGGCCACGGACACAATAGGAAACAGGACAGAATCACACACAAGCACCCCCACAGACATCCCTGTCCTCATCTTCCTTCTTCGTGACTAAGGAACTTCAAACCTGTAATTTAAGAAATGCTCTGCCGAAGGAATGCAATAAATCTTGTGACAGCAAAGGGGAAGAAAGGGAAAGAAGAGGAGAAAAAAGAAAGAAGTGTCAGGCGCGAGTCAGCTTCCTCCTCTGCTGTGTTTGTGTGTGTGAGGGTGGGATGTCTGTGTTAACTGATACAGGATCAAGCTGGGTGGTCCGGGGCCTACACATACACCATTTTTGTGTACAAATAAACTTAACCCCCCACGCCATTGTGGTCACCCCTCCCACATCTTTTTTCCCTCCATCTCTGGTCTTCACAGCTGCAGTGTGCACGTTAACACCCATGCACACTCAAACGTGGACGACTCTCCTCCCTCTCAAACAGGGTAAATTGAGTAATTGAGCCCTGCCATTATAGGAGACAGCAACAGTCTGATAATAACTAGTGTGGCAAAACAATTACAAAGATCTATCTCGAACTGACAGTCAACTTGTCTCTCTCAAACAGTTGACATCATTGATTTCTTTCAGCGTGTGACTTAACATACCGTTTTTGTTTATCTTCTCAAAGTGATGAAGACACATCCCAAAAATTCCTAAAAGATGAACAAACAAATAAAAACAAATAAAACCACCAACATGCTGATGAATGGGTTTAAGCACTTGTCTTTATTTGGACACAATGTACAAAAGAGCCTTTGAGAAGAGAGTGTAGAACAGTCAAGCAGCATCCAGGCTTCTGATTGGCCAGTCAGCCAATGAATAAGCTGTCCGCTGTGTTTTGCTGCTCTCTGATTGGTTAATGATGCCACTCTCTAGATCTCCATCAGCTGGTCCGTTCCAACAATGACCTCGTTAGTCCTCTCAGCTGAAATGAGAGAGAAATGTATACATTTACACCCAAAATATTATAATAAGGCAGATATTTGGTATCGTTTTGAACTTTTATCTTGAAAAATGTGGTTGTTACAGGAATTTAAAAAAAATTGTTGTTTGGCAGGTGACCGTCAACTCTTGGATGTCAGAGTTTCATCAACACTTTTTCTAAAAACTCCTTTGCTCACAACTCTATTACAGGACGCAGATAACCTAACTTTTAGGAAAGATTTAAAAGCACTAAAGTGGTTAATTAATTCATTTCTGCATAATCATTTTTATACCATACTGAAATGAATGGAAGACAATAGTTGTCTGGCCGATAGGAAATAAACATAAATGCAATTTGTAATTAACGGGCTACAGCATGCAAACCCACTGTATGGTGCTATCATTTATCTGAAATCAGTCCCAGAAGCTCGAGTGTGGTTAGGTCACCCTGACTGCTACCTGAACCTTACTAAAAGAAATAGATGATGCTTGAAACTGAGTCTGCCAGCATTTTCTCACTATCTCTCTCAACCCAAAGCTATTTTTGCATGAGGAGAGCAGCCGCTACTCCTCCCTCCATCTTCGAGCATCGGTACTGATCCAAAGCAAACGGTGGCAGAGAGTAATGTTCCATCCACACAGACAGGTTTTAGTGTGAAGGAATCTGCTTCTCAGAGCGAGTTTATCCTCTGCTGTGTGGAGGGGAGGACAAATGGACCATGGGATAGCAGGAGAGGAAAGGAGAGGGAGCGACTGGAGAGAAAGGGAGGAAGGGTTACTCAATTTGGCTCGGTTGATTCATCAGTAACTTATACAGTGTTGTAAATGTATTGAGACTATAGATTTACATATTTCTGCTGCTGGGCCAATGATAATACACAGCTCCAACTCTGACCCAACTCAACAATAAATGAGAAAAACAAGCCATATGTTGCAAGTCCATAGTCTAAGTATAGTTGATTGTCAGGTAAATAGTTAAATGTAATCAGGATGCAGCATTAGATAAGAACATTGTGCCATCTCCAAAAGACACTGGGAAGAAGAGGAGAGACAGTGTGTATTTATCTACAACGTATGGCCACTGTTTTAATGCATGCATATGTGTGTATTTATCAAAGCACCCAGAGGAGAGGTATGTATCTTTTAAATATCAACACCTGACAGACCTGTATCTGTGTGTGTGTGTGTGTGTGTGTGTGTGTGTGTGTGTGTGTGTGTGTGTGTGTGTGTGTGTGTGTGTGTGTGTGTGTGGCTAACTAGCAGGGTGGTCCTTCACTGCTAACAGCTTCAGCAGTACAGTGGGTTTGTAATGTCTTTCGCAGCCTACGGTCAGCCAGCTAGATAAGTGGCGAGAGACAATCCTGTACTTTCTTACAATTCAATATAAAGTAAACCGGAGAGCAGGTTTAGATCTAATCTGACCCGATCTCGGTTACCTGATCGATAAACTGGCAGATGATTCTACCAAAAACTGTTGAGGCATGTTTTCAAATGGATTACAGTGGACTGCATTACTACCCTCATTACTTATTTGCTGAGGACAACTAGTTTTTCCACAATTAGTGTATTCTATAGACAGATAACACTGACCATACAGGTGTGTCTATGATCTAAGATTATAATAAAAGATTAAAATTCTTACATTTCAGGTTTGTTTTATTTCCTTCGTACTCTGCTCAGGGTAAAATAGATTTTGGTATCCACCACTTGTCTGTGTGCCAGAAAGTTAATGCTTCAAATTGTCTATAATTATGAACAACTTAGTGCTTCAAGGACCTATATGGTTATATCCCATCATCAGGCATGGATGAAGGGTCATCTATTGCTCTTTCTGACATTTCTCCTTTTTTATTTCAGAATCAGAATGAGTTTATTGCCACAGTGGTTACCCTACGTGGAATTTGCCTTGGTGATTTGTGCATACATACAAACAAACATTAAACATTAATAAGAATGAACAATAAAGACAGAAACAGAGACAAATATATACAAAATAGCTAGCTAGCTAATAGCTTCCTATATCCAGATTGAGAATAGGAATAATTGACTGCTGTATGTATGTAAATAATAATGAAAGAGAGAAAACAATACAATATGAACAACAATGTGTCTGCATGTGTGAGAAGGACATTTTTATGTGAGACAGAAAATCAGAGACAAAGAGGTTGGAACTTTGGCTATACAGTGTATGCAAAACAATTATTCAATCAGGGGTCCAAGTTTTCAGGGTTCAATAACATAAAGTTAGCAGTTCACCCTCCAGCATCCAGTGACCGCTGAATGGATGCTCCAAAACGGCACAAACATTTTGAGTTTAGCTCAAATTCACACTGTTGTTAGGTAGAGTACCCTGTTGTTCACTCAATTAGGCTGCTCAGTATGGTAGCCGAGCTTGCTCTCTCTTTCTCTATATGTGCGTGCGCGCGTGTGTTGGATGTGGCTGGAGGCTGCTGCTGTTGAATTCCGGGTGGTCCTGTTCTGGCCCTGCTCTCTAACCTCTCCATCAATGTGACGCGCGTGCACACACACACACACACACACACACACACACACACACACACACACACACACACACACACACACACACACACACACACACACACACACACACACACACACACACACACACACACACACACACACACACACACACACACACACACACACACACACAGCTTTGAGGACGAGGATTATGGAAATAAAAAAATTCTCTGACAAATCTCTATATCACACAGACTTCAGAATTAAGAAACGTTCCTAGTTGGCTTGAACACTTGGCACTAACAGACAGATACCACACACATACATTAACACCCTATCGGAGTCAACCGAGGAGAAGTGCCAGGGGCTTTAGAGATAGCGTGTATTTGTTAAGTTGTTGTACTGAATGGTGTTTTAATGTGCATCTTCTTTCAGTGTACAGTTGATTTCATTTGGGGATGCAAAATGGTCAACTACTGTTTGTTTCACTACATTTAAATGCTTAAAATGCTAAAATGCACTTTGAGCGTCCCTGGGTAATAAGAGAGGTTGTTGAGCAAGGCATCATGTGCTGACAATTACTGTGAGATTTTTGTTTTTTGGGGGGGGGGGGGGGCATTATTTTGTGTGTTTATATGAGTGGACCTCACCCTCTGGTTCGATCCGTTGTCCGTTTCCCACCAGGCAGTATTTGAGGTCTGCTCCTCGGCCTATGACAGCATTACTGCAGATCACGCTGCCCTGGATATTACACCTGGAAATAACACACACAGTATACATTAATCACATTCTTCTTATATTTTCTATAGCGCTGGTACCTAACTGGGTGTTGGGACTCCTCATGGGGGTCACAAAATAATAAAAGGGAATAGAAAGAAAAAAAAAGGAATCTAATGCAACAAACCCATCCTTCATAAAGGTTTAATGTTTAGTATTTGTTTAAACTTTATGGCACAAAGAAAAAGAAAATAAACAGATGAATCAATAATGAAACACAGCCACTCAACAATATCTCCAAACCTTGAATTATTACATACAGGCCTGAAAGTGGTGAGCTACTCTTGAGTAATTAAAGATTAATATTTTGCTGGGATACGTTTGGTAGTGTTAAAACATGATTTTGTGACTCTGTTGTTTGCTCTTTGGGTCCGCTGGAGATTCAAACGTGTTTATGGGTCACATTGTTTTGTTCCGTTTACCTTATAATAACAACAACAACTTTATTTATATAGCACCTTTCACAAAACCCAAGGAAACTTTACTGTATGTACAAACACACACGGGCACGTACACATAGTTAAGAACATCCTAGTCTATATCCTTGACGTTCCTTTTCCAGGATTGCTCCGGTGCAGCAGGAAATTCCGCCGGATCCATGTATTTTCCCTTTCCTTCCGCTTTCTTTGTGTTGGAATTTTAAACTCCGGTGGATTTATGAGAACTATGGTTGACTGCTCCTCAGATCTCTGCAGGGTAAATTGAGAGAGCTAGCTAGACTATCTGTCCAATCTGAGTTTTCTCTCGCACAACTATTTTACAGCGGCTCCGTGCTGAGCTTAGCGCCGCCCGTGACGATTGTGATTGGTTTAGACCAATCTAAAGAAATGCCAATAAACCAGAGCACAATTTCTCCCATCCCGGAATACTGTGTGGACTAGCCAGAACCCCCTCCACTCCGCAGCGTGTGGATGGTCTGGCAAAGCGAGACTAAGAACATTCATACTGGGAGCTGCCCAGTACAGCCACAGCCTGCCACTGTTCTCCACCCGCACAGTTGTGGAGGGAGTGCCATACTGGAAGTCAAAGTGACAGTAGGAACATTCAGCTCGTTTCCCCATCAGGGATCCTCCCACCTGCTCTGAACACTCAAACACTTCCAATCAACTAAACTTAATTAAACATTAAATTAGCATCTTTATTAAAGAAGAACAGCAATCCATGATTTGTGCATGTGTGTGTGTGTGTTAAGACATTGTTGGCCCTGTGCTTCAGTCCCACCTGAGCTGGCAGTGCCAACCCACTGTGCACGCTCACATTCAGCCAAACCATCACCATAAAATTCTTGGAGGGGAGACACAGACAGTCTTGTGTGTCCTGTGTCGGCTAACCATGGAGGGTGTGTATGTGTAAATGCGTGGGTTAGAGAATGTGTGCTTCAGTAGCTTGGGGAGCCCGGTGGAGAACACATGTTGGTCTTGCCCAGGCAGTGACGCACACACACTTGGCCCTCTGCACCTCACACACAGACAGGTTTGTATTGGCCGATTCTATTCAGGTGGTTAGGCCTGGAGGGAGAGGGAGAAAGGAGTGTGTGGATGTGTATGTGTGTGTAAGTGACTACCTAGGAGGTGGTGGTGGTAGCTGGTGATGGGAGATTACAAGATTCAGAGTTTTGTAACATTAGAGAGAGAGAAAGAGAGAGAGAGAGAGAGAGAGGGTGAGAGAGAGACCACCAAAGAAGCTTCGGAGCTGAAAAACCACTAATTACTAACACCAGGGCTTCTCCTTGCCATGACCCCCCCATCCTCACGCACATGCACGTACACACGCACGCACGCACGCCACACACACACACACACACACACACACACACAGACACACGTCAACCCCCACCTCCTGTGCCAACCCCCCCTGTAAAGTTGACCCTTACTATCCCCCTTCCCAAACACGCAGCGCTTTGTCAACAAGTTCTGGTCAGCTCCAAACAAAGAGAGCAGAAATGCGAGGGGTTTCTGCGACATGGCCGGGGTCTGCTAATCCTCTCACACTGGCTCTTTCTTTCCTTCTTTCTCCTTCCTTCTTATGTCCTCAAAAAAAGAAAAGAAAGAATTGCAATTTCTTTCTTGCGTGCTAGCTTGCTTTCCCCTCGCTTCTTTCTTCCCTTCTCCTGTCTCTCTCGTTCTTTCATGCCTTTGTGCGTGCACCTACATGGGCATGATGAGGGTCCCCATGCGGGTTGGCTGGGGTCCCTGAAAGGCTTAAGATGAGATGGAGAGAGACAGAAAGAGAGGGAGAGAGAGAGAGAGAGAGAGAGAGAGAGAGAGAGAGAGAGAGAGAGAGAGAGAGAGAGGAGAGAGATGGCGCGGAGGCCTTGATGGAGAGAAAAGAGAGGGAGGAGTAAGAAATTGACATAAAAGAAAAGGAGACTGTGAATGAGTGCATTAAAATCCAGACTTGAGGCCAAGATGAGTCTCTTTCCACCAGGGTTTCTGGCTAAAAGACTAAGCAGATCAATCTACATGCTAATTCTACAGTGGCTACTGGCGCTCTTGGTACAAGTCCTCTTTTGTTGCAACAAAGCAGTCAATTTTGACCACTTTAACTACTTGCTACATTTGAAAATTGTGATGTGCAATAGCGTGGCTGATCATGATGCATCACTATTCAGTTTGGGGCTTTTTGGCCTCCCTAAAGCCTGGCTCACACTACAGGAGTTTTAAAATCCTAACCGATTTTGAAATCTGGTTGCAGCACACACTTGAAGAGAATCTTTGCAGATTTTCTTCCCTCAAATCTTAAACATGCTCACACTACAATATTTGAAAATAGTGGGGCATCACACACTACAAGATATTCTTAAGATTATCTTGCCAGATTTAGCACCTCACGTGACGTGATCTCACGGGGAAGCGCATGTAAACAAAATGGATACTGTGTCACGGCAGCTTGCTGTAGATAATACTTATTCTTTGTACCAATAAAAAACAAAAGAAAATAAAACGAGCGTGGACGATAATATTATTCAAACAAACTATGTGCAATGCATCTTTTGTTAGACCTGAATGTAGCAGATGATCATTGACCTAGATCTAATGTTCACATTTGCTAGCTAGTGCGCTAGCAACTTTGTACACTCACCCGGTAGGTCCAAATCTGAAGCGATCTCTCCCCAGCTCTTCTCTTTATCATTACAATTATGATACTCTTTTGATGATACATTAAACAGGCACTCGTGCTGTTGCCACATCTCCACCATCCTTTCTTCCAACTCTGTTGTCCACCGGACCCGTACTACAGCTGCTTTCGCGGACATTTTCAAAAGTTTCCGTCACTTCCGTCTCCTTGCAGACCTGTCTCTCATTGGCTATTGTGGAAGTACTGACGTAATCATAGTCATTTCACGCCCGATTATAATCCTAGATATCAAACATGTTTGATATTATCGGGGCGGCCCCGATGTGTCTGCGAGCAGATTGGGAGGTGCAAGATTCGATCTGTGAACGCCTCACATTACCAGATAATCTGCGCCGAACATCGGAACCGATCGAGGTCCTTGACAAGAAGAGCTGGGGAGAGATCGCTTCAGATTTGGACCTACCGGGTGAGTGTACAAAGTTGCTAGCGCACTAGCTAGCAAATGTGAACATTAGATCTAGGTCAATGATCATCTGCTACATTCAGGTCTAACAAAAGATGCATTGCAAACGTAATTTACCTCTAGTTCTCACTGAAGAACAGACAATCCATGGTGACCCCGTCTCCCCAACCATTTTCTCGTCCATGCTCGTTTTATTTTCTTTTGTTTTGTATTGGTACAAAGAATAAGTATTACTACAGCAAGTTGCCGTGACACAGTATCCATTTTGTTTACATGCGCTTCCCCGTGAGATCGCGTCACGTGAGGTGCTAAATGTGGCAAGATAATCTTAAGAATATCTTGTAGTGTGTGATGCCCCACTATTTTCAAATCTTGTAGTGTGAGCATGTTTAAGATTTGAGGGAAGAATATCTGCAATCAAGTGTGTGCTGCAACCAGATTTCAAAATCGGTTAGGATTTTAAAACTCCTGTAGTGTGAGCCAGGCTTAAGAAGAAAAGCAGCACATTGGTAGGATTTTTAGCACATCTTTTTGTAGTGTTTTTTTGGGGGGGGAAATTATAGCCGGAAAATGTCTGACAAATCAAGTCCTGACATTGTCAGGAGTTCACACATGCCGCACACAACAAGAGATTGTCCCTCTCAGACGTGTTCTCACTTACTGGAAAAACTTTGTTTGGTTTAGATGCGGATTACACCGCGTCACGGCCGTTCCTTGATATTGTCTAATGATTTCAGCGTCGGCCCTTATCGACAGAAGTTCCCGAATCTTGCAGTCTCTCCAGTTAGACATTTTCATTGCCATCTTTGTGTAAATCCCCCTTCTTCTTCACATTCATGTTTGATGTCTTCCGATTTGGCGAAAGCTGATAGAAACGTCATCAACACACCCACTCACTTGCTGTGAATTCTAACACTTTGGATTACAAGACTAGGGAGCTGGCAGGGTAAAGACTGTTTGAAGTCCAATCGAACTGATTTGGACATTTGCCGCATTACAGCTCTAGATCATTTCAGGTTTGCAGTACATGTGTGAAAGGTGCTTGTGTCTCGCCACCATAACAAATAGCCAATAAAAAAATTATTAAATCAGCAAATGCTAGATATCCCTTCAAACCGAACCAACCCACTGGTGAGCCAATCTTTACAAACTCATGCTGTACAGCCAACATTTCTTCAAATGTACAAAAATGTATTTCCAAGTTTCAAGTTTCGTAGCATACCAAAAATGCTGGGCTTACTTCTGGGGAAATGTGTACAAAATGATCTACAAGAACTTTAGAAAAGTTCAATTTGATGGATTGGTGCAGCCATAAAAAAACGTTGGGTTTGAATATGTCGCTGTAAATCATAATCATATTGCCAACCTTAAACCTAATGAAAAAGGGGAAAAAACTAAACTGTACGTTAACCTAATAAATTACTTCATAAATCACCAAAATGGAAATTGAAACATTTCTGGCATTTGATCAGCTTGTATTGATAAAACTGATCAATTAATCATTTCAATGATACTGTCCATGACAATTATCCAATAGCCCAGACTGTTGCTGTCTGGAATACACCTTTCAAACCCCCAGCGTGTTCCACAAATTCCATAACCAGTAGGAACTTTGGTATAAGCAAGTAAATTAGCAGCTAAATGAAATATATGGATGTTGTGTGTTTCAGTTCAACAGCTTTGTGTTTGTTTGGAACTGGTCTCTGGCTGGTTCCACACCAATAGATGCATTGTTAACTCAGCGCTGCCTGTTTGACCCCATAGAGCACAGAAAACAAAACCTGTTACACCTCCCATCAACGGACACACACACACATTCACAAGCATCTGTCCTAAAACACACACACACACACACACACACACACACACACACACACACACACACACACACGAGCACCTAGAAAACTAAATGAAAAGATATGCAGTGAATGAATAACTAGTCATACCACTCTTTCTACATGTGAAAGCCAAACAGTGTTTACAGATGAAGGGAAAACATCAGATCACTCAACTTGCTTTGAAATGTTTGTTTACTAAATTCCACTGCTTCGTCGCACCCTATGCATGTACTAACTGAACACCTAACAAAAGCTGACGTGAGGATTAAAACTTTTAAACATAAACATGTCTCGAAGGTGAAATTCTCTTTCAGCCTAAATTAATGTGTTCCCAAAGCACTTCAAAGTACATTTTATCAACGAGTATGTGCATGTGTGTGTGTACAGATGTGCGTGTTCTCACCCCTCCTCGATGGTAACACCATGCATGATGATAGAGTTAGTGACTTTGACCTTCTCTTTTACAGTGGTGGAGTTTCCGAGGGTGGACCTCTTTATGGAAGTCTTATCTGCTACCTGGCACAGTGCTCCGATGATACTGTCTGATCCCATCTGAGCGCAGAGCCAACACACACAAACGGTAACATTACTCAGACATAAATAAACACACGGGCCTCTCCAATGACGATCAAGCACAAATTAGACTCTGGGAGAGATAATAGCAGGTGAGCTGTGATACAGGAGTAAAACTGCTAATTGAAAGGGAAATGTAAGATAACAGCAATACGAACAAATATGATTCTGACTTGTACACTGACTAATAGTACTTCAACTACATTATACATACCTGACATCGCTCAGAAATGACAGCTGATGGGTGAACTGCTGGCTCCTCAAACAGCTTCGGGGCCTAATAGGGAGAAGACAGAAGAGAGTGAGACGTGAGATTAAAATAATAGAAAGATGATTTAATAACTGTAAGGATCCATATACAGGAATTGGGTTATTAGGCTAAGTAAAAAGGATTCAAATAAGCAATTCTGCATTAAAAGTGACAAAATAGAAGAACAGTGACATTCACAAGAATGAGAGGGATAAGAAATGTGGAAGAGAGAATATTATTTCCATGATCTAATTATCTGCAGATTATTTTCTCAATTAAAATTGTTTAGTGTAGGGGGGAAATGGCATTCACAATTCTGCAGAGCCTGAGGTGATGTCTGCAATTTGCTTATTTTTTCACGACTAACAGTCCAAAACTTGAAGATACTTAATGATACATGACACAGAAAAACAGCAAATTATGAGGCTGGAACCAGAGAATGTTTGGTATTTTTGATTGAAATGATTCATTGATTATTAAAATAGAGTAATCGACTAATCTTTACAGTTCTAATACTACATGTAATAAAGTTATAGCTATGTATACATGTACTGTATATAGCTATACAAAAGAACTGAATTCCATCCAATCATACTCAATTACACATGCGTACGTAGTATGTACAGAACATGCACATTCGAAAATGCATCTTTCACAAAAACCCTTGAAGGAGCAGCTTTGTGTCCGGCTCACCAGTCGGTTTGCTTCTATGTATGCAGCTAAAGTGTTGACGCGGCAGCAAAGGCCCTGGTCAATAATGTGAACATAGCAGCGCAGCTTTCCTCCATGGTAAGCCTCGCTCATGTCACCGCGGTGGTCGTTCCAACACGAGCGCTCCTGGGCCAGCTGGAGGAGAGACTCGTCTCGTGATGAGATGAGGAGCTCTGGACAATAAAAACAGACAGGAAGAAAGGCAGAAAGAGCAGAGTTAGGAACCGTTCGGTATTTATGGAATGGACCACTGGAGGAAAATAGGGGAGGGTCATGTGTTTTTATTCTTTGTTGATGGGAGGGTCATCCAATTTTTTTAAGTCTACGAGGGAGGGTCTCCCAACTTTTGTATTCATGAGAAGAGCAACATTCAAAGTGGCTTGTTTGGTGCATATTTATCCATGTAGCTCTCTGAGTCTCTGCCCCTATCGCTAGCAGATGGGTCCCTCCATATTTAGTCAGCCAGACCTGTAGCTTAGAGATCGTGGGATTTCCCAAACTGAATAAATCCCGCTCGCACACATAAACACAAAACTGCTTTGCTAGCTCAATCGTGTTGTAACTGTTGTCTGCTGAAAAAATAATTTTATTCATTAGCATGATTGCCATACTGTTTAGTTAAAAAACATCCAAAACACCGTACGAAAACATAGCTGACCAGACGCAAGCTTTTATTTTGAAAAGCCAAAACTTGCACCGCGGACAGCACCAGCTGGCAGCCGGGAAGGCATGAGACGGGAAGTATATCCTTTCGGTCCCGGTGATTATTTGTGAAATTGTGCAAACGACAGCCTTTTCAAGGGATTTGAGAAGGAAGGAGTGGTGGCATGCAAGCTCCCAAATTGACGCTTGTCTGAGAAATGGAGTTTTGGATAATGTTCAGCTTTGGCAGCTTTACCTATGCTAAAATATACAATGACTGAGGAAGCCTAGTGACGAGTCCATAGCAAGCAGTGTTGAATTACCCAGTGTGCTTTGCTGAATGGTCTCAATGTTTTATTGTTTTATTTCATGTGAATACTAGTTTACTAGAGGAGTAACTTAGTATTTAAAGTAACGCAGGAAGTGCGCATTTAGTTTCCATGCTTATTGTGTTTCCACAAAAATGTTAGTGAGTAAATCTACTGAAGTGGCCACCACACCATAACAGAGGAGTGTGATGCGTCAGATGAGAATGCAGCCGTTTAGCCACCTATGTCATGGCTGTAAAAAAAACAATGGAAATCTGTAAATCAGTAGCCTACAATAAATTGTTGGGGAGGGTCATCCTTTTTCTCCCAATCATTTGGAGGGTCATCAAACATTTATTGCTGATGAAGGGAGGGTCAGGTCTATTTTGACTAAAGGTCCCAAAACTCCCTTAGGAGTTAGAATAATGACACATACACACTGTTTTTGGGGATTTAGTGTGCCTTGGGTTTAGGCAAAGTTGTCCTTTGTAGTAAACTTGTTTCGAGTTCTGTGTCAGTGTTCATTTAAAGCAAAAGGCAAACATAGATATTCTCCATGCTGACGGCTCATGAATAAGACCCAGAGCTATTCTAAATAGGTTACACTGGTGTGGCTGTAAAATGGTGTTGTCCCTCTGATTCGAATATGTGAAGTCTGTGATGTGTCAGTGCAAACACTGACCGTGGTTTGTAGAGCCGTCATTTGTTTTCTGGTTCTGATTCTCTGCATCGTCTTTGATTTTCGGACTGTTGGTTGTTTTGGAAAACTGCTTCCGCACCAAATATGGTACCAACTCACCACGGATTGAAGAGATAGACCTACGATACAAGAGGTAAGATAAAACAAGATTTCAACATATATTATATATTGTGCTGTCGTTGAATAATGGTACGCTTCCTAATCGTCACTTGGTAAAGAAAGCATAACTGTTGCTGCTGTGCATCAAAAACATAGAAAAGATAGCTGAGATGGTTAACATATTTGTCGTGACTTTGCAATTATTTGACTCTCGTTTTTTCCCATATTCACTTCCTCTTGCTTTGCTGCCTTTTGTGCTCCCCATCTGATTTTGTATGAACATAGAGGAAAAGGCCAAGGTTGTGTCAGAAACTGACACTACTTTGAAGAAGAAGAAAAAACAGAAATCCTAAAACAAATAAATCACCCCTTTAGCTACTGCAGTTCAAGTCCACGCACTACATGTGAAATCCACAGGACACTATGTCTTGGTAAGGTAATAATTAAGAGGGTGACATTCTGTAACTACATTAGACTTGTATACATTATAATATATATATATATATATATATATATATATAACACACATATATATACATATATATATATATATATATATAGGACTTTTAGTAATTGCAAAAAGGAAGTCAAATTATGCTTATGTGTCATTACTGTAATAAAGGCAAAATAAAACAAATGCAGTGAATGATGTGTAATGCAGTTATTATTGCTTAACATACATTTTATAAAAAGCAGATAATGACAATGACCAGCTCAGGTCCTTATGATGACTTAATGTCTCTCTTTGTGTAAACCAGGAGGTAACTTCCCTGTCTTAATTTCTTTTTCCCCCTTTTTGAACTGTGCTGAGTTCAGTGCCCCCCCCTTCACTTGTCCTCTCTTACTTTCTTTTAAAGAAGGATTAGAATTTCCATCTGAATGACAGGAGAAAAACAACAGTTACTCTGTCCATTTCTCTCCCAGAGCAAGAGACAGAGAAAGAGCATGGAGGAGAAAGGGAGAGAGAGAGAGAGAAAAAAAAAAAAAAAAAAAAAAAAAAAAAAAAAAAAAAAAAGAGAGAGAAGCTGTTAGAGAAACTGTTGGAAGAAAATCCAAGAAACAAGCTGAAGAAAGAAATGAGTTACCTAACAAAAAAGATGATATATGGCAGCGTCAGAGGATGCATTTGTAATATAATGACGTAAGATTTATATCTGGCAAATTACTATAGTGTTCAAGTGTACCTCTCACCTTAACCCAAAATATTAAGCAGGGGTACAGAGATGGAGTGCAGTTAGGGAATTTGTGTGTGTTGGCTTGGCCTTGGATTTATTTGTGTCAACTAAAACTAGACACACCATTTACAATTGTTCAAATTTAAAACTAGGTAATGACAAATTTCCACAATCTTTAGCCAAGTGCCCACTTTTTAATCGGACAATTTCCAAAAAATTTATCAAAATACACACTTTGGCAAAATCTCATTACCACCCTGCTTTGAGAAGCTTGGGGTCATGCTGTTCCTCAGCAGGGAAGACCTGGTCTGCCTGGTTGTGGGTAGCACAATATTTTGCGATACACACGTATCAATACACTGTGTATCAATACACAGTGTGGTCCTTAAATATGTTTTGCAATATCAGTTAAATCTTATCAGTTGGCCTAACTTTTTTAAGTGCAAAAACAGCTCATACATAGATCCTTTGTTTTTTCTAACCATGCATGAATGTATTGCCAGGGCAGCTACAGAAGGCTCCCTGTGACACTGCCTTACCTCAGAGGCTAAAGGCCTAACAGCCTGCCTCAGTGGCACATAGTAAAACAAATTAACACCTCGCTGAAATACCCTGCTAACAGGACCTTTCAAAGCCTTACACACCATGTAACCATGTTTAACACTTGCTACAGATTAAGCAGTGAATGTGAATGTCTGTCTGTGTGGGTCCATGTCCAAGTGTATGCATCCAGATATAAACTGGTCATTTTCAAACTATTTTGAAATGACGGTTAAAATTCAAGGTTGGATAGCTAATTGTCTTATTATATGTTCATTGCTATATTCGTAGTCAGAAATAAATGAGGAACTCACTTGTTGTCAGCGAGAAAGTCCACCACTGCTTTTTTCAGACAGTAGAGGTGAGCGTCCACAAGGCCTGTTTTGATGTGCATCCTGGGATGTCTGCAGGTAAAAGATAGACAGACAGAGTCAACAGAGGAAAATAATTTGACTTTTTATATGGATTTGTTGAGTCCCACCACACTGCATACATGCACCAATTTCATGACAAATTGTAACGCTGGCTGCTACTTTGAGGACAATTTGCTTTGATTCTTCTCATCGCCTGCTGTTTTTATGTTTTACGTTTGCTTCTCGTTTACTGAAAACCCTTTTAATTTACCTCTGCTTTGCACATAGGACAGGCACATTTGATGAAAACCAGACACAGCCATGGGCTCATATAAAAGTCAGAGAACAGTGACATCTGTCTATTGTCCTTCGTCAGCTACCGTAGATGTCGCGCAACATAGCTGCTGTCATGAGACAGTTGCCAGTGAGACAGGTTTATGTTGACCGGGGGGCCACATGCACAGAGACACACCGTCACCCACTCATGCATTCACTCATTCACACACGGAGACCCAGTTTGAACATGTGACATTTACGAAGCGAGAGCCAAAGAAAACCATTTCATCCTCCAGGTTTCAATAAGCAAATCCACACTTACCCCTTTTATCCTCTCGGACTACCTATCCCTGTCCTCCTCTTCCTCTGCCTTTCCAATCATTACATAATAAAAACTGCAGGGTGCATTGATGGTTAAAGGATCACACCAGCGCTTTTACATGTTTTAGTCCATTTACTACAAATCACATATACTGTTCCTTCCATTACTGCTAACTATCTTTCAAAGCATGCTGCAGTGATTTCGATTTTTAAAGTTGTACAAGCAGATTGATTTGAGAAGTCTGTGTCTCATTACCACACAACAATAACATAACTTTGACAAAATTAAAAGCAGACATGATGTTCACTATTTACAGTGATGTTCAGATTTGAGCATGCCAATTTATAATTTAAGACTGAAATCAATAGAAACTAACTCTGAGATTCTACGTTATGTTACAGACAATATGGATGGTAGCCAAAAACAAACAGCGGGTGGGCGTTGCGGGTGTCACCAAAGTATTCGTGCCCACAAAGAAGTAATACAACAACTGTGGTTAATACCTTAGCATGATAAGGAGCGAGTCAAAGTTGTGCATTTGCCTGACAAACAAAGAATACAATACAAATGTCTGATGAATTAATAGAAACATCTACAAAACATGTCTTTGTAAGTGGTGGACCACTGCAAGCAGGCAGAAAGGCTTCAGTGCTTCTTGCCGTTTATTGTACATGTGTGTTGAACTCAACAGGAGAAATTAACGCAAATTTCCTTTATTTTGTGTTTTTGATGATGGTATAGAGCATTGTCTAAAGTGTTGGTCAAAGTCTCTCATATGTCTTTAACTGGGTATATATCTGGTGACTGACTGGTTCCTCTAATATTCCTCGTTTTTGGTGTTTCTTTCTTTTGCTTTAGCCAGAGCCACCAGCGGTGGTTTCCCTAACGAGCAAGTCATCAATACAGTACCTGTGGTGCCAGAAGCATATAGAAAATGCTTATATAAACAGGATTAAGTGACAATATTTGGTATATTTAAATGATATTTGGCTTCTGTACAAACAAACAACATTCACGATTTAAAAAAATCTACCATAAAAGTAGTGGAACATTTCTTAAAACTCAAAATAAAAGATACATTTTACACAATTAAGGCTTAAATTTGTAATAATAAATAAATGTCAAATAAAATATCTTCAATGATACAGGATAGGATATGGCTGAAAAGAGAATTATGGCACACCATCAACATTTCTCTTTCTCTACCTCTCCTCCGCTTGTTTCCTTCCTGTCTCTTTCATTAAAAACTCCTTGCTACAATTGTCCAGCTTTCTCAACTCTCTGTCCCTCTCTTCACCAGGCTGGTAGTATAACTAGAGTGACTCAAGAGGATTGCTTGGTCACACATATTTTACAACCAGATGCTGAAAGCCATAAATTAAACTGTGTGTGTCCATCTGTGTTAAGCCATTTTATTAAAAAGCATAAAAACACATGTGCATGCACACACAGACACGCTCTGTGGGTGTTTGTCAAATGTATTTATTCATACATTTCCCAGGTGTGTGGCTGCGTGTGTGTATTGTGGGCTTAAAATGAAATTTATGGGAACACCCAGCATGTGACATCACTGTTTGCCACCTGCGGGTGGGCAGGAGAGAGTGCAGGGGAGAAAGAGAGAGTAGGAACAGGTCCCCTTAAAAGTTTAGGGCAGCAGGGTGAAGAACGGGTATAACGGATGTGCAGGCTCTTTCTTTCATCACAAAAACACATTTAACAGCAGATTGAGGTCTCACAATCAAGTGTTCTGTTCAAGTTCTGCCCACTGCAGCCCGTCTGATGACAGCCATTGATTGTATTAATCCAGCCATTGTATTCATTTATTTTGACATCAGCAGAAGTACACTTTATTTCATGTGAGACAGGGTTTTTTTATGCAGAAAAGAAAACCAATAGCAAAAATAGTTTGATCTGACACTATGCCACAAGCTGTTTTATGATGTCAAAGGACTCCATTACAGCAGAGTGAAAATTGCTGGGTCACATGCATGGGGACAATGAGGGAGTCTCAAAGTATAGGTGCTGCACCCTATGTAGGAAATGGTTTGGGTAAAGTGGAAGGCACCTCAGAGGGTGTCAGTAAAATTACTCATTCAATAGTTAAATATATCAGATGTGCATCAAAAAGCCACATTTTTATCAAAATACTATGAACTCCACATTGAAATAATTCAAGGTCAGGAAAACGCCAACACTGGCCTTACTTGCACAAGTTCTTAAAAAAACAAACAGAAAATTAGTTTTATCTAATCTTTAGTTAATCACTGAAATATCACATTAGCACATACATCTTCATTACTGAAATCAGAACAAAACAGCACACACTGAGCACTGACCACATGTTACTTTATTTGTTTACACGTTTTGCAGAATCCAACTACATCAAACATCTTGCATTTCCCAAACAAGGGTAAACATCTTGTTTTTCCAGCAGCATCATGTGATTTCTGGTTGCTGCGAGTGCTGTAGAGCTCAATGTCTAGGGGAGCAGGAATTTAGTGTAGGCAAGGATGACTCAACCCTTGGATTAATCATGGACTACTAAAGGACCACGAAAGTCCTCAGTGGGAGAGAGGAGTCACATATCTCACACTCTCAAACACACACAGCATAAGGTCTTATTTAGTTACAACTAAAACCCCCCAGCGGACGATGACTCAGACACAGCAGAATGACTGTTAATACCCTCATTAGTCAGGTTTCCAGTACAGAGCCAACAGGGCTGAAGGGCTTACGACGTATTCAGGGCATGCAACTATTGCTTCCAAAATAAAATGTGTGTGATTCACTTAATACGATGCTAGTCTAATAGATGCTTCCTTAATTGAGCTCACTCACATATATGAACCTGTGTTATAAGCCTAAAGTGTACATGGCCAGGCAGATGTAAGATTACTCTGACAACTAACCAGCACAGTCGGTCTTGTGAGATCAGACACATCTTATTTAGTCTATAAAATGTCAGAAAATAGTTTTTCAGAGCACAAGGTCAGGTCTTAAAATTGCATTTTGGTTAAACAAACAATCAGAAGCAGAAAGATATTCAATTTAATATAATATAAAACAGAGAAAAGTAGCAAATCCTCACATTTTAGAAGCAGTAAGCAGTGCCATTTTTGTTTGATAAATGACAATCGATCATCAAAATGGTTTCACTTACAACCCCAAATCAGAAAAAGTTGGGACAGTATGGAAAACACAAATAAAAAAAGAAAGTAGTGATTTCTAAATGTACTTTGACTTGCATTTCATTGCAGACAATACAACAGCACATAATTTAATGTGTTCCTCATGATTTAATTTAAAAAAAAAAAAAAAAAAAAAATTCCTATTTTGGTTCTTGCAACACATTTCAAAAAAAGTTGTAATAGTCAAATAGTCATTTACCACTTTGTAATGTTGCCATTCCTTTTCACAACACTTAAAAGACGTTTAGGGACTGAAGACACCAAGTGATGAAGTGTTTCAGGTGTAATTTTGTCCCATTCTTGCTGCAAACAAGTCTTAAGGTGGGCAACAGTACAGGGTCTTCGTTGTCGCATTTTGCGCTTCAAAATGCGCCACACATTCTCTATTGGAGACAGGTCGGGACTGCAGGCAGGCCAGTCAAGTACCCGTATCTTCTTCCTCCGCAGCCAGGACTGTGTAATGTGTGCAGAATGTGGTTTTGCATTATCTTGTTGAAATATGCATGGACGTCCCTGGAAAAGATGTCTTCTTGAAGGCAGCATATTGTGCTCCAAAATCTCTATGTACCTTTCAGCATTAATGGTGCCATCACAGAAGTGCAAGTTACCTTTGCCAAGGGCACTGACACAACCCCATACCATGACAGACCCTGGCTTTTGGACTTGTTGCTGGTAACAGTCTGGATGATCCTTTTCTTCTTTGGTCCGGAGCATACGGCGTCCATTTCTCCCAAAAAATACCTGAAATACTGATTCATCTGACCACAGTACACGTTTCCACTGTGTGATGGTCCATCCCAGATGCCTCCGAGCCCAGAGAAGTCGACGGCGCTTCTGGACACTGTTAACATAGGGCTTCCTTTTGGCACAGTACAGTTTTAACTGGCATTTGAGGATGTAACTACGTTTGGGGTACTTGACAAAGGTTTGCCAAATTAGTCCTGAGCCCATGTGGTGATATCGCTTATAGATGAATGACGATTCTTGATGCAGTGCCGCCTGAGGGATCGGCGATCACGGTTGTTCAGCTTAGGCTTGCGCCCTTGTCCTTTACGCACTGAAATTCCTCCACATTCTTTGAATCTTTTAATTATGTTATGCACTGTTGAAGGTGAAATAAGCAAATGTCTTCCTATCTTTCTTTGAGGAACATTGTTTTTATACATTTCAATAATTTTCTCGCATTTGTTTGCATCGAACTGGCGATCCGCCGCCCTCTTGCGCCTAAAGGACTAGACCTTTCTTGCATGCGGCTTTTGTACCAAATCATAATTACAATCACCTGTTGACATAAATCACATCATTATTTAACCAATTTCCCTGATTACTAGCCCTAAATTGCTCCTGTCCCAAGCTTTTTTGGAATGCGTTGCAGGTCTGAATGACAGGAAAGGATGTATATTTACAAATGAAATTAAGTTGACCAGACAAAACAATAAATATTTTGTGTTCACATTGTCTGGAATGAAATACAAGTCAAAGTACATTTAGAAATCACTACTTTCTTTTTTTATTTGTGTTTTCCATACTGTCCCAACTTTTTCTGATTTGGGGTTGTATTTTCTGCCAACTGACTAATTGAGTAATCGTTTCGGGCATTAAGGTAACGTTTTGAAATATCCAAAAAGTTGAAGACAAGATAAAGAAAGAAGAAAATTAAAACCAGAGTACCATGTATGCCAGCACTTCTTTTTTGATTTTAGATTTCAAGCATGCCAAATGATTCAGAGGTTCTCACATTTCCAAAATACTATAAAGAGCCAGCAAGTAAACAAATATCCATAAAACAAATAAAACAGATGCACAAAATAACTCATATATGAACGTATAAATACAAAATAATAACTACTACTACTAATACTACTATGCCTTTATGGTTTCCAGTCTATATAGACATTAGTAGCATATTGATGGTCCTTGTTACATTTAGTACTGCACAATCATAGTTCTAAAATGTGTTTTTTTAATTAATGTAATCCTGCTCTTTTGTTGAACTGCAATGGAAGTTATTTTTTGGAAGGTACAGCATGTAGTATTTGTGTTGATTGGGTGGGTTTTAGCCCCTCTGTCTTGTGCCATCATTGCTAACAGATGCAAACAAACTGGTCCAATATCTTAAAAAGGTCAGTGCATTTAAGATATGCCTTTCAAACATGTGATGCAACCTTTTTTAGCTTGCCTGCTTGGTTGTTTTATAATAATTTGAACTTCAAAAACTACGCTACCATGTTAGTTTGTTACTGGTGGGGTCGTAAGATTAATAAAGCTGCGTCGTCTGCGTAAAAAGAGATGCCAACCCATTTTTAAGATGCTCAAATAAAATTGAATAATCTAAAGTATCAAAGGCTGCAGTGAGACCTAAAAGGATTAAAACAGATAAGAGGCCAGAGTCATCTGCTAAAGGAAGATCACTGATTACCTTGAGGAGTGAAGTCTCTGTGCTATGACCCACCCTTAAGCCTGACCAACATTTTTCAAAGATACCATTTCCGGTCATGAACAAAATGACCTGTTTTGCAACTATTTATTTTTAGAACCTTGGTGAGGAATAGACATTTGGAGATGTGAATAAAGCTGTTCAGGATAGTGGGGTCTAGTGAGGATTTTTTGAGAAGCAGTTGGACTATTGCAGACTCAAAATGATCAGGGGACAGTACAATATGAGTAAAATATGAAATATACAATAATGTGGTTGAATATCGCGATAACGATATAACTTGCGATAAATAAACAGATATTAAAGGGTACTCTGCTGCTTTCAGTATTCTGCTAAAATGCAAATTGCTTGCTGAATTTAAAAAAAATAATATTGTTTTTTTCATAATTATTTTATTGAACACTGAATTGAATATAAAAGGCACCATTAAAAAAATGACATCATAAAGTGCAGTTTTCTACTTTCTTTCAACTAGCAGTGTCTTTGGCGATATGTCGCAGTTTTTCACGATGTGCAAGTTGATATTGTGATAACGATTAAAAAAACGATATCTTGTGCAGCCAAATGGGACAGTGCCAGATATGAGAGAGGAATTGATTATGATTAAAATTAAAGGACAAATTATCTGCAGGACTTCTTTAAGGAAGCAGGTGGGAAGGATATCAAGAGAACAGGATGCAGGCTTACTGTAATATTGGTTATGGTCTTGGCTAAATGATCAATTGACACGCAGTCAACCATTCCTCCAGGCCTGCGTCCAAGAGACCCTGACAGGTGGAGCTGTAATGTACGAGGGGAAGCTCTGCTGGATTCCTTTCACACCATTTAAGTGATTGCCAGGTCAAACATTCTCACATGTGCAGAATGTTTTGAGCTAACACACTTCAACCATGTGGAAACCGTAGAGAAATAGAGGTTGAACAAGGATGATAGAATGAATGAACGGACGCATGGTATTGAAGGTATGCACAGAATAAGGGAGCGATGGCTGAAAGAATTAAGAGGAAAAATGACTAAGATTTAATACTGAGACAAAATACAAGATATACTATTTTTACATTGCTCTGTGAAGAGGCTGTGCTGTAAATGCGGTATCAGCACAGAGATTTCATTTTGAACAAGGATTAAGATTGGATAAACAGTTGTATGGACAGAAGCATATAATAAGGGAGATGGCTGAAAGCATGAAGTGAAACTTGAGGCAAAAAATGTTTTTGGAGATTTAACTTTTTGTGCAAACGACCCAAGTTAGGACCACACTGGCGAGAACAAATGTTTCATGAAAAAGACATATGTACAGATGTAAAATAAAAATTACAAAGGAAGGCACCTGCAGGGTGTGTATGATGTGCCATGATGAAGTGTTAGCCCCTCAGTCTTGATCCAATATCTTAAAAGGTCATTGCAGTTAAGATGCTTCTCAAAAATGTGATCTAAGCTTCATCTAAGATGGATGGTACTGATGTGCAGTCAGATATTGTAAAATTTTATAAAAATCTTCAACTCTGGAATTTATTCTGGCATTACCTTAGGCGAGAAATACATGGGATGTGTGTTTATAAACGATCAGAGGTGATTTAAGCGTTATAAGTACTTCAATGTAAGCCATAAACGTTTAGCTTTAGGCTTGTGTTTTCACTGATGACGTGTGAGTGTTTTCTCTCCATCAATGTCCACCTCGAAGTCGTGTTACGTGTTTCTTTGTGTGTTCATATAAGCATTTCTGTATGTGTGAAAAAGACAGAATGTGTGTGTGTGTGTGAATCTTCACTGATCTCCCGACTCGATTACGATTATCAGGTCAGCGATTCGATGGGCCCTATTTTAACGATCTGAAACGCAAGTATGAAACGCAAAACGCAAGTAGCTTTGTGGGCGGATCTCGGGCGCTGTTGCTATTTTACCGGCGGGATAAATGAGTCTTGCGCCCGACGCAAATCTAAAATGGGTTGGTCTGAAGTAGCTAGGTGTGGTTTGGGCGTAACGTGCAAATAACCAATCAGAGCGTCATCTCACATTCCCTTTAAGAGCAGGGTGCTTGTTCCATGGCGGATTGCTATTATGACGGCGGATTTGCCTGGCGCACGCCAGCGGGAGCTGCCGATGCGAGATGCGGCAAAGTATTAAATGCCCGTCTTGGCTGGGTGGGCTTGTTGCTGCGGCCACTGGCGAGCATCTCCTCAAGTCTGGAGAGGATTGCTGCAGCAATGGAGCGTCGCGCCCAAACACACCACCTGCACCTGTTGTGCCCCTTCCTCCTCCCCCACTCCATCTCCGTCCACCCGCTTCCATCAGGAGCGCATTACTCCCGGCCGCCCCGACCAGATTCCCGGAGTGTCCAATCCCACCGGTAGTTCAACATCACGTCTCCTTAAGTCCTCTAATATTTCCTCATTTATGTCATCAACACATCCATGATTCATGGAAATGTTGTGTAAAACACAACAAGCCACAAAGAATGCTGCGACTTTTTGAGGACTGTAAGTGCCTCCTGATCTATCCAAACACATGAAGCGCATTTTCAGTAATATTTTCCTTTGTAATTATGTATGGTTTTCAAAAATGGGAACTGCTGTAGATGAGAGAAGTGTATGCGTGTGCACCGCGTACATTATGGCCAAGCATGCGCGCCTAAAATAGCATCTGAATAACGGCGCAACTGACTTTAAACTAGCGCGCCACTGACTTTAGACCAGGTTTTTCCTGGTCAGTGGCGGAAATTGTTTTCTAAAACTGCAGAATAGCACAAAGTAACGTTTCGCTCGAACACGCCTCCTTTTCGGCTGAACCGCCCCCAGGAGCGCAAATACATTCCCTAATTTACCGACGTGCGTCTGTGGAGGGAAAAGTCCGCTGTGCGTCGGGTGCAAAATAGGAATGATACATGTGTCGGTGTACAAAGGCAATTGCGCTGAGTGCAAGATAGGGCCCGATATCTTGATGCATCACGATGCGTCAAAAACATTTTTCTATTAAAGCCATATAGGATATTTGACTTGACAAACTTGCATTGTCAAGTGCAATGCCCAAGCTGCAATACGTAACTTCAGACTGGAATGATGAAGTGTTTGGGTTCATTTCTATAAAGTAGCTACCACGAAGGTTTACCTATTTTGGATTAGTCATATACCACCCTACTTTTAGCCAGCAAATCTATTGTGCTGTATTGGAATAACTGACCCCAGACAACTCTTTAACAAAAAAGGTATTGTTTACTGAACAATAACTTAAATGTACAAATAATATTTAGCCGTTAGATTGAATAACAAAAAAACTTAACACAAATCACACCTTTCAAATATGCTAACTGCAATATTTCTTCAAATGATATTACACACAACTACCCCTTTACATTTGTCTGTCAGTTTCCACTTATAACACTCCAGCTACACAAAATTATTCCTCCTTACAGCAATGTAAAACTTACTCAAACCCTGTTAAACCACTGTGTTACCACCAGTGATGCCACGTAACGCGTTACTTGTAACGAGTTACTCTAATCTGACCACTTTTTTCAGTAAGGAGTAATCTAACGCGTTACTATTTCCAAACCAGTAATCAGATTAAAGTTACTTATCCAAGTCACTGTGCGTTACTATTTTTTTCATTTTCCTTAGTAAAAATATATATTTTTGCTTTCTTCTTGCGTCTCGGGGAGTTTAGTCACATACGCGACAAGTCACGTTTTCAGCATGAGGACAAGTCACGTTTTCAGCATGAGGACAGGTCACGTTTTCAGCATGTGGACAGTTCACGTGTACCACGCAGCAACACAAACGTAAACAACAATGGAGGGAGGAGAGAGATGCGCGTTTTCACTATTTTGAGTTTGTGTCAGCTAAAGACGGCAATATTAAGGTTTGTTGTACACTCTGTGCTGGTGGCAACAAAGTGCTATCTAGCTACAAAAACACTACGTCAAATTTGAAGAAACATTTGGAGTCGCAGCACTGCAGCCAAACCTAAAGAGCAAGTCCCAGCAGGTGGTGCGAAGCAGAGAGCAGGAGGCCCCCGACCACCCAACAACAAAAGCTGGACTTCGGTGCAAAACCAGTAAGTGGGGGGAGAGTTGAAGAAGTTGGTCGGGCAGTAGGCTTATTATTATAAATTGTAGCGGAAATGCTGCCCTTAAACACTGTTGACTTGCTCTCTTTCGTGCCATAATAAACCAGATCCCTACTACTGGCAATGCCGAGCTGCCTCACAGTAAACCGGTTGTCATTTTTATGTTGAG